>NC_083716.1:59333015-59535515 GCF_028564815.1 Eubalaena glacialis | reverse complement strand
TTGGTAAATTTGTAATTAGGTGAGTGTGGGTTTTTGTTTCTATGTTATACTGAATGCTTTTAGCCCCCAGCCCCTCATTAAAAATAGCCATTAAACAATACAAAGAACTTAAAGTTGGGTCATAACTGTAATAAGCCGAGGCCCTTAAAGACCGATGGCCTGCCCAAGCCACACTGACGGCCGCTGTTGGCTGTTACAAGGAAGAACTTGGTCTCTTTGGCTTTTCTCCCTGCCTCTTGGTGGAATCTGGTACTTCCCCAGGTGGTTGGCTATGCTGCCCTGGGATCTTTAAGGAGGAATCCCAGAAAGGTACTCTGAGATTTGTCCTGTCATCATCTGGCTCTCAGTTCTTCTCTGAGTCTAACTAAAGTCTGTTTCTCCTTCCTTATTGAGCAACTACTTGTGTTCTCCGTCCAGTAATAATAGCCATCACAATCATGGGTATCCCTTACATGTATTTGGCATCTACTGTTCTCAAAGCATTTTCACATATGTTTAATCACATGCATAACTATTCTTGTCTCTAAGCAAAGAGACAGTTTTAGCCAGAAATTCTCCCCCACCAAGCACATATACCCAGTAGAATGGGCATAATAGGTTTAGCTCCATGGAGCTGAGCTGGTGTAGTTTCTGGCTTACATCAGTTTACGTTCACAAACTCACGCTTATTATGATAATTTTTCCATGTTTACTTTTTTCTCATTGGTACCTTTCATCAGCTTCTGCACCTTTAGAAGCGTGTGCCCAGTGCTTTAATTTTCTCTTCCTAAAAGAAGGTTGGTTCCTTTAGTAGCATCTTAAACTATGTGTCCAATAGGCCTTCCCGGGTTAGCCTTAGGAACCCGTCACGAGTGATAATGCTGTTTCTAGAGGAAATGGAACTCTGAGTCCCCAGGCACAACGTGTAAATGTAATGCCTTCCAAAAGTGAGCTTGCAGGTTGGGGGTGGTGGTGTCTGGGGCGGGGTGGGATGGTGCCTCTTGCATGTGGGAACCCTGTTCCAGGGCTGGTGTCCTAGAGGGTATTTGGCATATCTGTGGTGTTTATCAAGGACTCTACAAATGGAGTTGCCTGAGATAGAACGCAAAGGCAGTGCCTGCTGCAGTGGGATTCAGGCGGAAGGGTAACGTCGGCCTTGACCCTGAGGCCCATTTGCCCTTTGCCATTGGAGGGCTCTGTGGGTCTCTCTCGGGCTGCTTGTGTTCCCAGCTCTGTATTCAGACACAGATCCTCCTGAGCCACCTTAGTGGGAAGTGTGGTCTGTGGAAAAGGGCTTGGACTCGGGACAAGAAGACTGAAGTCTGGCCTGGCCAAGAACTAGCTTTGGGGCCGTGGTCCAGTTTTTTCTCCTGTGTAGGCCCCAGTCGCCTCATCTGTAAAAGGAAGAGATGAAACGCTTGTGGGTTTCCAGATCTTTCCTTTGTCCACCTCACAGGTGAGGGGAAGCTGGGATGTGGACCCTGAACCCTCACCTCCGCCTCAGCCCCAGGCCTTCTACCCTGATCTACTTACGTATTAGACTTTGGCAGAGGATTCATTGGGGGAAAAGTACTGCTATTGAAAGAGTTTTAAAAACCACCTCCATGTTCTCCCCTGTCTAGTCAGGACTTTTCATTCTTCGTGTCCCAGTATGTATCATGGTACTTCTAGCATGTCCATTTTATGAGGCCAGCTTATGGGATTTTATTCTAGTCATTGAGCTGTCCTCCTCCTCTCTCAGCCACCTGTGGGGACCAAAAGTCAGGACAAAGCCAGAGAACTTGCTGAAGGAAAGCTTTGGAGATGAGCAGGGAGAGACAGAGCTTGGAAGGGGGATGGCATAGAAGACCATGTCCTTTATACCTGTGTTGTTCTATCCCTTTTAGTCCTAATCATAGCTCTGGATGAACGGACAAGCACACGGAACTATGGAGTCGCAGCTTACATAGTATCTAAAACAGTACTGATGCCTTAGATTTGTTCAGTGGTTTGAAATCTTGAAAGCAGTTTCATTGTCATTGCTATTTTGGCTATTTTGAATAACCCCAAAAGGTGGGAAAGGCAGAAGTTATTGTCCTAGGTCGAGAGCTGAGGGCATGAATAATGCCCGTCACACAGACGTAAGGGCCAAAAGCAGGACCCAGTCTCCCTACTCTTGCTCCAGCACGGTTTCCATTCCTCTCTTCCACAGTCAGGGTTTCTCAGTGGCCCCGAAGTCAGTATTGCGATCGTGGAGATGCTGGTGGAGAGAGAAGAAATTCATGTTGGTCTGTTTCCTTCTTCCTGTGGATGTTTTCTTCTTCCCTTGCTCTCCCCATCCAAGAAGAATGTCTTGGGATGGCTTTAGGCAGCCTCTCTGTCTGCTGCTTTGCCTTCCCTCTCCTCCCAGCAGGAATCAGGGTGATTATGGGGCCTTCTCTTAGGCGAGGTGTTAAGGGTTTATGTAGTGCTTGCCGATGGATGGCTAATGGACTCGGTTGGGTTGTTTCAATGAAAGTTTCCCACAATCTGATACTAAAGTGCAAGCCTTGAGTGAAGCTTTTATCACTCTTTCACCAGGCTCATCAAGGACTTCCTTTTCCTCTCTGGAAATTGTATTTCATGCAGTGTATTTCTGATCCAAGCGTTACATCAATCAGCGGTCCAATGTAGGTTTGTGGTTCTCCTGGAGCGTTTTACAAGCAGGGATGGGGTTTCTTACGCTGGTCTGCTTGACTCTCTCGTACTCTTGGAAAAATACTCAAAGTGCAATTTCCTCCCATCTATTATGATCTGTGTGGGTTTTTTTGTTTTTTGTTTTTTTTTAGTTGCTATTAGAATTATTGGTTTTTCCAAGGCATTATCTTAATAAAGACATTCCTTTCTGGGCTGTGTTTGACCTGTGGGTGAGATTGGCAATCTGTTTATTCTCATGGTTATTGTAAAGTTAGGGCTTTCAGAAAACTGAGAAACATGGGAGCCTTTGAAACGTGATCTCCTTGGCCAATGACTTCTCTGTTGCTGCAGGGATGCTGGATGTAGACTCAGCCTGTGCCTTTCAGTCTAGGGCGGTTTGTTTTTTGAGAAAAGCCCCCCCACCCCCTGCAACGGTCAAGTTTTTCATGTTTTGGATGTCAAAGAAAGAAACAAGACATTTTAAACTACTAACAGTGGCGGAAATATTGGATGACAAGGAAGGGGAAGGGAGATCTGGGACTTGGGCATCTCGCCCAGGCTGTTGTCTGAATGTGTAACAAACATGTTGGCTCACAGAAGCCAGGGCTGGAGATCACAATGACTAACATGGCATTCATTGACCAAAAGTCCACCTAAGAATTAGGAGCTAAGGTCATGAGCTGGTCTCAGTGAAAGGAAGGAGACTCTGGAGTCTGGGATTTGAACGTTTTTTGTTGTTTGTTTGTTTTTTAACAAATATTTTTTAAAGGGTAAGAAAATTGCTCCCATTCTCCAAGTAAAAATATTTAGCTGACATTTTCTTATATTGGGTCCAAAGACGGAGATTTTTTTTCTTTTTTAATAATTTTTATAAAATTGGAGTATAGTTGATTTACAGTGTTGTGTTAGTTTCTGCTGTACAGCAAAGTGAGTCAGTTATACATACACATATATCCACTCTTACTTAGATTCTATTCCCATATAGGTCATTACAGAGTATTGAATAGAGTTCCCTGCAGAGAAGGGGATTTGTCCCCCAAATTCTATCCTACACATACAAGGATTAAAATTGGGGGTAACTATTTTGCCCTTCTCAGTTTTTTAAAATTCATCCGAAGCCATTTTGAAAAAACCTCTGCCAGCAACTGTGACAGGGTATCGCAGCTGTCTGAGGGTTTTTTTTTTTTTTCTTTCTGTTATCTTTCCTTTCTTTAAGAAAAGAGTCGTTTTAGAGGCAGCCGTGACAGCTCTGTCATTTCACTCACACCTCTAAATTTCTCTTTCTGTTGTCAGTCAGCAGACAGCAGTCTCAGGATTCTGATGGGCCTGAGTGATGTCCAAATCCAGGAGAGACTGGAGAGGGGCCTGGAGCAGTACGTCAGAAGCAGTCATCTTCTGCCTTTATTCTTAGAAGAATTGTCAGGAGTGAAGAAGTTCCCCTGTGCCAGGATCCCCAAACCTCCACTGCTGCCGTCTGTAGCATGCATGGGGTGGGGCTGGAGCAGAATTTCCGGAGATTCTTGTTAAGAGGTTGTATTGAGCTCCTCTGGCCTGTGTGTTACCCTGGGGAATTTTTTTTTTTTAAGACTTAGTTTTTTTTTTTAGAGCAGTTGTAGGTTCACAGCAAAATGGAGAGGATGGTACAGAGACTGCCCATGTACTCCCTGCTGCCACATTACCTCCATCCCCCACCAGAGTGGTCCATTTGTTACCACTGATAACCTACACTGACACCTCATAATCACCCAAACTCCATAGTTAACATGAGGATTCATTCTTGGTGTTGTACATCGTGGGTTTGGATAAATGTATGATGCCACGTATCCATCACTGTAGCATCATAGAGAATATTTCCATTGCCCTAAAAATCCTCTGTGCTCTGCTGATTCATCCCTCCTCACCCTGAGGAAATTCATACCGCATTGAGAGTAAGTCCTTTCAGCATGAAACCACTTCACCATCAAAACACCAACAGATCCTAACCTTTATGAGTACCTACCTCCCAGGTGCTGGGTTTTGCATGCACTACCGCATTCATTTTCCAAGGCCCTGTGGTAGGTGCTATTTTTCATCCCGTTTTAGTGATGAGGCACCCAAGGCTCAGCTCCATTAAACAACTTCAGTAACTTGGCCTAAGGCCCTGCAGCAAATGAGTGACAGAGCCGGGATTCACATTCAGGTCTATGTGACACTGTTGCCCCAGCGCCTTAAGCCGTATGTGGTTCTCATATGCCACAACTGTCTTTTTTTTCCACGATGCAAGGAAACCTGACCGTCGTAATGATCTGCAAGACAGGTGAGCTTTGTGCCGTCACCCTCTGAAGCATGAAGGTCCCTGGATTAAGAAGAAGAGTGATGGCAGCAGCAGGAGTACGGGGGTGGCAAAGATGCCCCAAGGGGTGGGGTGGAAAGGCCACCTGCCCCCAGAAGGAAGGGTTCTCTAGCTGAAAGCAGCCTGGATTTAGAGTATCTACCAAGGGGGCCCCAAAATGTGTAGTCACGTTGTGCTTGGTTTAAGTCACGTGGTGGAGCCTAACTTACCTCTTGGTTCTGAGCTGTCCTGCCAGGCCTCGGCATGTGGTTTGGGCAGTCCCTGCCGTGTAGATGTTGGCAGAACTAAGAGCAACAGATTTTCCATTTTTGAAAGGGTCGATTCTGCCTCTTCCTTTATCTGTGGTATACCGCTGTCCCCAGGTTTTCGTCTTCCGTCTTCTGTTCATTTCTCTTAAAGGTCCAGCATCCTCTTTATCCACGAGTGTGTCCTGCGTTCCACTGAACTGTCCCCTGAGGCTGCCGTGCCGGGGAGGCTGATGACACACCTTGTGAAGCATGCTCCTGCCTGTAACTCACTGATGTTCAGGGCCAAAGCTTTCACGTGATGAGCTAACCAGCAAAGTCTGTTGCTCATTTATTCCTCCAAAACATACTTGTTAGGCATCTGGTTTCTGGAGAGTACGTCCACGGGGAGTTTGTTGAACTTCTTTGGGCTTTGTTTGCAAAATGGGAATGACAGCAGCACCTGCCTCGTAGGGTGGTTGTGACTGATAATCATAATCATAGTTAACACTTTCATAGCCTTTACTTAGGCCCAGGCCTGTTCCAAGAGCTTCCCGTTTGTTAATTCATTTAATCCTCACAACAACTCAATGAGGTTAGTACTGCTTTTCCCTCATTTTGCAGATGCGGACGCTGAGTTGTAGAAAGCTTAAGCTAAAGGTCAGACAGGTAGTAAACAATGCAGCAGAGATTGAAAATGAAGTATTCATGCTCCTCTCACCCTCCTATACCTTTCCTGTGATTTAATGCCTGCGAAGTGCTTGGTGTCCTGCTGGGCACGTAGAGTTTAGTAAATATTGACTCCCATAAATAATAATTACAGTATTACTATTATTAATACTCGGCATCTTGTTAGCTGCTGGTAGTAAAGATGAGCAACCCAAGACTGGTTCACTTGTGTATTTTACAAACTACTGAGGAATAGAGATGCTTAAATGGGCAATAGTCATCAAGTATGGACAAGCTATGATAGAATATTTGCAGGATTCTGTGCAGGGAACAATGATTTCTTTAAATAACAATTGCTGAGAACTTTCGTCTCATGTCAGGCAGTGTGCTAAGTCCTTTAGGAGTGTTACTTCCCTTAATTCTACGTGGTGATAATATTATTGTTCCATTTTCTAGGCGCTGAGGATTAGAGAAGATGAGTGACTTGTCCAGGGTCACTAAGGGCCAATAAGTGTTCAAGTTTGGACTTGAACCCAGGGCTCCTTGACTGAAGGCCCCGGACTCTAAGCCACTGCCCCAAATACCTGAGTGTCCATACGTTGACAGTTTTTTCCAAGGACTTCCTGATCCTTCCCAAACGATGGAAACGAGGGTGACCAAATGGGAATGAGGTCATACCTCCATCGCCACTTTTCCTCTAGGAGATTTTCCAGAAAATTGGTAGTGAGTTGGATGGACGCCATCGTTTCTGTTCGGTGATTGGCCTTCCTTCTTTGGAGTGGCCCATGTTGGACCTTCCTCTTCCACGTGTGCTCATGTGACCCTCTCTTCATGGAATGCCAGTGACTGTGTCCTCAGGGCCAGGTGTGGTGCCCCATATTCTGTGGCCTTCCTTGAAATGGTGTTCTCTCCTTTCTTTGAACCTTGGACTATAAACCATGCACTTAGGTACCGCTATCCCATTTTCTCTTGGTTCTATTTCGTGTGTATTAGGCTGCTCTGACCAACTCTCTTTAAAGCTATCTTAGAAATAGAAGCCGTGTCTGCTCAGTATTCATCACAGACTGCGGAGTAAACCAGGCCTCCCAAACTAGGAGTCATTCTTGATTTCTTTCTTTCCTTCACTCCCACATCCAACCTATCGCAAAGTCCTGTCAGCTCCACTCCTAAACTACTTCCGGAGTCTCCTCCAGCAGCACCTGGCTCACGCCCAGGGACGCATCCTGTCTTGCTGGGACAACCAAAGCAGCTTCCTCTCTGCCCTTCCCCCTTCCCTTCCTGCGTCCCCGTGATCCATTCACCGCGTGGCAGCTGGAGTGGGCTTTTAAATTGTCCATCAGATCGAGTCACACTCTCTTCTTCCAATCCCTCCGGTGGTGACCTGTTGCTCTTGGTATAAAATCCCCAGTCCTTCCGTGGCCTACAAGGCTCGGTGTGACTTGGTCCAGCCGAATCTCCCACCTCAACTCCCGGGCCTCTCCCCATTCTGGACACGCCAGCCCTGCAGGCCTTGTGCTGTCGCTCAAGGAGAACAAACTCTTTCTTTAGTTTTAGAATATTCAAGTTACTCCTTTGGTGTAGAACATTCTTGGTTTAGTTGGTAACTTCTTACCATGTGGGTCTGAGCTCCTGTGTCACTGCCTCAGAGAGACTTTCTTTGACGACCGTAACCGAAATGGCCCCCACTCCTACTTGGCAATCATCTCTATTCTATTCCTCTGTTTTGCTGTCTTCGGAGCACCTGTTACTATCTTAAAAAGTGTTACTGATTCATATGTCTTCATGTGTATTGTCTGTCTACCCCCAGGCCTCTAGGAGAACATAAGCTCCATGAGAGAGGGCCTCATCTACCTTGTTTGATATTGTGTCCTGTGTACCTCACAGAGTGGCTGGCCCATAATGCCAGCTAGTAAATAACAAGGAGCTAATATTTATTAAAAGATGACCATTTGCCAGGTATTGTTCTAAGCACTTGATATGTATTCACCCATTCAGTTTTGACAGTGACCCCAGGATGTGGATATTATTGTAATTCCTATTTTACAGATGAGGAGACTGAGGCACAGAGGCTTGACACCAAAGCCCAAGGTCATACAGCTAGTGAGTGACGGAGCCTGGGCTGCAGGGCCAGGCAGCAGGGCCCCAGAGCATGTGTTCTTAATCACTATATTACGCTGCCTCTTGGGTAGACACTCAATAGATACTTGTTGAATGAATTAATGAATAGAAGATGCCCAGTAGAGCTGTGTTGGGTGATCACAATCATGGATTATTATGGAGATGTTCTAGGCCTGGATGTTGTCAAATAGATCCCAGAGCAGAGGGTGTGGCACTGCCCACGTGGGTATTAAATACCCCGCAATCCAAAGTGGGTTTTGCTTACCACCACAGCTGCTATTTATACTTTCTACTTGGTAGAGCTGTCTGGCTTGAAGGTTCTTTTTTTTTTTTTTTTAAGAGGAGAGAATTGTGGGAAATATTTTGTTTTCCCTGGGAGCCAGGCTATGTATTTACTTCAAGTTTTATTAAATGAGTTATAAATTTTCCCAGCAATTTACTCATAGCTCAAGAGGTTTAATTTGCATGTGTTGCCTTTTACAATATGTTTTTCGTAATGTTGCAGATGCTTCTTCCCCAGCTTCAGTAAACAACAGGCACTCAGCCAGGTTTTTGACTGAACATGTGCCAGGCCTTGGAAATACGAATTAACTCCGTGGTGGCCATGGAAGGGGCGGAGGGCACACACCCTGCTCTGTCCGGGGCATCTGGGGAGCCTGGTGCAATTGCTGAGGGGCAGAAGGCAGAGATTTTCTGGATATTCCTTTTGGACCTATTTTTGAATATTTCTTTCACCTACAAAGTAAGTCAGTAACAAGGGGCCCCAGGATGATTTCTCGAGAGGCCAAAGTCATTTCAGTTTTCACAGGCGTTGACCTGTGGTCCATGATGGGGAAGAAGTTGGAGCCATTAGAAACCAGCTCCCCTGAGAGTCCAGTGTGTGATGGCCCTTTGATTCCAGGGAGAGAGCGTTAGGGTTGAAAACTCATTCTTTGGGGTCAAACTGTTGGGTTTGAGTTCTGGCTCTGCCACTTACTCGTTCCATGACCTTGGGCATGGTCCTTACACCTCTCTGTGCCTGTTTCCTCATCTGTGTAAATGAGGTTACAACGGTCCCTATCATGTAGGTTTGTTGGCAGGATTAAATACTCATGTATAGAAAGCATTTAGAACAGAGTGGTTCATAGTGAACACATAAATGGCAGCACTTATTGCCTCAGGATCTGCTTAGTTCCTTGAATACTTAGGGGACAGATTCTCGGGGTGAAGTGTTTTGGAAGTTTCGTGGTTGAGGAGCGGGGGGGTGCCAGAGTAAGAGATGGATGGTGTATTCATTAGGATGAGGTGCAGCTGAGTGCAATAGAAAGGCTTGATGCACAGTGGCTTAACACTGTAGAGATTTACTTCTCTCGCAAATAAAAGAAGTATGGAGGTGTGGGTAGTGCAGGGTTGTGATAGTTTCGTGGTCATGAGGACCCCTGGTTCCTTCTCTTTGGGGTTCTGACGTTCTTAGTGTATTTTCTCATGATTCAAGGTGGCAGCTGTGCTCTTGTCATCATGTGCTCATTCCAGAAGCAAGAGGGAGAAGGAGTAAAGGACAGGTTCATTCTCTTTTAAGGAAACTTCCGTGAAGTCCCACATAGCACAGTCCTTTAATTCTCATTGGCCAGAATTTAATCACTGAGCTAGAGGTAGCTGAAATACACTCTTTCATTGTGGTAGCCACAGGCCAGAGAAAAATCCAGGCTCTGTTACCAGGGAGGACTTAGAGAATGGGTATTGAGGTAGGTGACTACCAATGAGTTGTTAGTATTGGTCCATGGTGGGTTTTTTTTTGGCTTGAAGTAGAAGAAATTCCCAGGTGACTAGAGCAGTATTTTTCTAAAGTTTGTTTCATTGAGGATTTTAGGTAGTACATGGAAATTTCTTATTTAAATAACCTTGTAATTATTTTTTATATGAGAAAAATTATAACTAAAGTATTAAACCCAGAATTTCACAGATATTATTATATAATAGTATAATGTTTTTAAAACATTTGAATCAATTTTTAAAAAATAAAGTAAATGCAGGCATACAGAGATGAGAGAGGCTGTATTCATATGAGTTAGGTGTGGGATCTGGGGCAGACTGTCTGCATTTGAATTTGTGCTCTGCCACTTATTGGCCAAATGACCTTAGCCTTTCCATGCCTCAGTTTGCTTATCTGTAAAATGGCATTAATAATAGTATCTACCTCCTAGAGTTGTTGTAAGAATCAGATGAATTAGTACTTTAAAGCTCTTAGAATCGTGCCAGGCATGTGATAAATACTCCAGGAATATTTGTCATGCTTATTGTTGCTGCTGTTATTGTTATTATTTTTATTATTGTGGTTTTACCAATACTATTATTACAAAAGGTAGCACTTGGATAGAGCAGAAATTATGAGACTAGTACACACATGAAATTAGGGAAACAATGGCTTAGAGGAATGAGGTTGGCAATTAACTAGGACCAATCTTAGACACAGCTATACATAATAATTAATGGTTAAAACTAGTGTTTTACAGTGTAAAGTGGTTCCATATATGATCATAACATTGCTTACAGTTTATTGAGCATTTACTGTGTGCCAGGCACCACGCGATTGCTTTAAAGATAACACTTTAAAAAAAATTTTTATTGAAGTATAGTTGATTTACAATGTTGTGTTAATTTCTGCTGTACAGCAAAGTGACTCAGTTATACATATATATATATTCTTTTTCATTTTCTTTTCCATTGTGGTTTATCACAGGATATTTAATATAGTTCACTGTGCTATAGAGTAGGACCTTGTTGTTTATCCATCCTATATATACTAGTTTGCATCTGCTAACCCCAAACTCCCAATCCTTCCCTCCCCACCCCCCTTCCCCCTTGGCAACCACAAGTCTGTTCTCTATGACTGTGAGTCTGTTTCTTTTTCGTAGATATGTTCACTTGTGTCGTATTTTATATTCCACATATAAGTGATATCATATGGTATTTGTCTTTCTCTTTCTGACTTACTTCGCTTAGTATGATAATCTGTAGGTCCATCCATGTTGTTGCAAATGGCATCATTTCATTCTTTTTTTTGGCTGAGTAATATTCCATTGTGTGCATGCGTGTGTGTGTGTGTGTGTGTATATATATATATACCACATCTTTATCTGTTCATCTGTCGATGGACATTTAGGTTGTTTCCATGTCTTGGCTATTGTAAATAGTGCTGTTATGAACATAAGGGTGCATGTATCTTTTCGAATGAGAGTTTTCTCCAGATATATGCCTAGGAGTGGGATTGCTGGATCATAAGGTAACTCTATTTTTAGTTTTTTGAGGGACCGCCATACTGTTATCTATAACGTCTACACCAATTTACATTCCCACCAACAATGTAAGAGGGCTCCCTTTTCTCCACACCCTCTCCAGTATTTATTATTTGTAGATGGCCATTTTGACCTGTGTGAGGTGGTAGTTTTGATTTGCATTTCTCTAATAATTAGCGATGATGACCATCTTTTCATTGGCCATCTGTATGTCTTCTTTGGAGAATTATAAACATAATACTTTTAATTCTCCCAACACTACAAGCTAAGTGTTTTTTCTGTTCTGCAGATGAGGAAACTTAGTCTGGGATAGGCTGGGTGAATTACCCAATGGTGCAAGTCAGCAGGGGACCACCTTCAAAGCCCCTGCTGATAAAAGTTTCTTTATCTCCCTTTTGGTGTCTCTCCTGTCTTTTGGTTGTCCAGGACTCCTCCTTTCCTCCCTTGCCTCCAGGACCCTCTGATTCTTCTTCCTTCCCATTTCCCTTCCCATTTTCCAAATGCTAGCTAGCACCTATGGCAACCATTTCCTGAGCCTCTCCCCAGTGTCAAAACTGACCTGTCCAGTATCTGTGTTCCTGCAGGACACAGCATATGACAGCTTCCAGTGTAGGGAACTCATTTATGAAAATGGACATTCACGGGCTAATATGCTGCCTCTCTCTGGGTAATTTATTTTAGAATCATCCTGGAGATTTCAGGCAGGAAACAGTTCAGCAGCCTTGTAGGCCTGTCCTGCAGCTGACCCGGGGTGGGGCTGGGCAGGGTCTGTCCTATAACATCTCTTAGGTCATTCTGTGAGGTTCTAAAATTGCTCTGTGGTAAAGTCCTGACAAAAATGGAACACCGAGATGGTGATTGAGGGGACCCAAGCACAGTGGTGAGTGATCAGTCAAGGGCAAGGGCTCCATCACTCCTCCTCCAGTTCCCAGCCCAGTGCCTGGCACATAGCGAGCATTCAGTCAATGTTGTTGAATGTTTGAATCACTTACTGGAGGCCTTTCAGATGTGAGGGGAACAAAAGTTCCTTGAAGGACTGGGAGAATGAATTATAATGGGGAAGGTTTGGTCGTGCCTTCTGGACTTGATAGACCTTTTTTTTTTTGTTTGGGCTGTAATGGTCTGTCACACAGGTCAGCTTGCTGTCATCCGTGGACCCTATGCGTTTCTGTCTAAGCATGAACTGAACATGAGCAGCACTGTGCTGGGGTCGGGGGACATTCGTCTTCTACTCCCTTCTCTGTCTTTGGAGCTGGAGGCTCAACGTGTTACTCTTGTGATGTCATAAAGCAGCTGATGTCTTAGTACATCCTGCAAGAATTATTTCCTCTTTTACTCTTCCTACAACTTGTACCTTATGATCCGTTGAATTTCACTTTCCTATTTTTCCAACATTTCTCATTTTCTGCCCTTTTTTATCCTCTCTGTCAGACCATTGGGAGAAGGAAGCAATGTTGCTTAGCAACCAGTATGGAACTAGTCAATACTGTGTCTGATATTAACCCATTGGTACCAAGTAAGCAACGCAATCCATGGGTTCTATCACTCTCCCCTCGCAGGTTTTAAACTGTGGGTTCACAAAAGTTGGAAGCACAATTTAATGTTCTAATCACAAACTTCAAGGACATTTATGGCTGGTTATACATGTTAGCAAGTTCCAAAGTTGCAAGTTATAGAAATTGTCTGGGTTTTTTGTTTTTTTTTTTTAAGAGAAAGAACAAAAAAACCCCCAAAGTTAGCAGAAGGAAAGAAATCATAAAGATCAGATCAGAAAGAAATGAAGGAAACAATAGCAAAGATCAATAAAACTAAAAGCTGGTTCTTTGAGAAGATAAACAAAATTGATAAACCGTTAGCCAGACTCATCAAGAAAAAAAGGGAGAAGACTCAAATCAACAGAATTAGAAATGAAAAAGGACAAGTAACAACTGACACTGCAGAAATACAAAGGATCATAAGAGATTACTACAGGCAACTCTATGCCAATAAAATGGACATCCTGGAAGAAATGGACAAATTCTTAGAAATTGTCTGTTTATTAAAATGGTTCACTTTGGGAGTCTAAATTTAAAAATTTACTGTGATTATTTTACTTTCACTTTTTAAAAAAAAATTTATTATTTATTTATTTTTGGCTGTGTTGGGTCTTCGTTTCTGTGCGAGGGCTTTCTCTAGTTGGGGCGAGCGGGGGCCACTCTTCATCGCGGTGCGCGGGCCTCTCACTGTCGCGGCCTCTCTTGTTGCGGAGCACAGGCTCCAGACGCGCAGGCTCAGTAGTTGTGGCTCATGGGCCTAGTTGCTCCACGGCATGTGGGATCCTCCCAGACCAGGGCTCGAACCCGTGTCCCCTGCATTGGCAGGCAGATTCTCAACCACTGCACCACCAGGGAAGCCCTACTTTCACTTTTTGAACAAAACACTGTCTTGATCTCAGCAGGTCTTTTGTGTGTGTGTGCTGGCTCACTGTTTAGTCATTTAAGTTTATTCATCTGACAAACAAGATATATTTTCTGGATTGTATCATTCATTCATCTGATATTTATTGAACTCTGCTGTGTGCCAGGTACCTTGCAGGACACTGTGGAGTATCACTGTGAGCATGCATGGCTCTTGGATCCATTTTATTTTTTTTGTCAGCAGAATTCCTGTTTCAGTTTCATCTATTGAAATACCCTATATTGATGCCACGTTTTCAGATACTGTAGTTACTCCTCTACTGGAATGGTTTCTTTGGCTTTGATTAGAAAATATTATTCCCAGGCTCTTGAGCCTTTTAGGAAGTGAGTAATAGGAAGCAACACAAAGATCAGTATTCACCAACTCCTTTCCCACACATATAGGGGGCGTGACCAGCACACAGTGGTGAAGGTTTGGGAGCATGAACTTGCCTTATACACAATTAGGATGTTGATGAAGTTGGCCTTTGGTGTTTGTCTTCTTCCATATGAGCCCCCTTTTTTTGCTACAGGTGAAGTTCAAATCTCCCCAAATATCCAGCACCCTTAGGCCAGTCCACATCACCCCTAGTTGGTGGGGGACAGTGAGCTGACCTCCCCTCCTTAGGGTGTTAATGCCTTTGTTGAAGGCTCTCAACAAACAGAACATCTTTGGGGTGGATCAGAATTCCTCGGGGCATTCCTGACAGACAGCGGGCTGAGTCAGCTTGAGCAGATTGCTTTCTTCTTCCTTCGCTTGTCAGGGGGTGATTCTCTCTCACATTGTATCTCCCAGAGTATCTGACAAGGGATATGGTTGACCATCCTAAGATCCTACATTGACCTGCAGGGTGACTCCACATGGGTTCCTCACATCCTTTG
Source organism: Eubalaena glacialis (assembly GCF_028564815.1). Classification (NCBI taxonomy): domain Eukaryota; kingdom Metazoa; phylum Chordata; class Mammalia; order Artiodactyla; family Balaenidae; genus Eubalaena; species Eubalaena glacialis. Next base: position 59,520,946 of record NC_083716.1, on the reverse strand, counting down.
GGTCCTCAGAGTCTGGATAAACTAGGTCATTGTTGAGTTACGGGGGTGGTGTGGATTCCCCCTCCTATCTTGAGTGCCCAGTATCCCGCAATTCTTAGGCTTGGTGCCTGTAAATTGGCGGTTTCGGTTAGTGGAGAGAAGCATCTCCAACGACTAGATTCCATGAAGCCAGCTAAAGGTGGTTCCAGCCTCAGTGGCTCTAGGTGCTCACTTGTTATTCATACAGGAATGGTTACATAGGACTCACCAAGGTGTGGCTTTGAACTAGATTTTGACAGACGTCTCCAAAAGGGAGTAGGCATTTAAAGCTTCTGAGTTCTCTCTTATGGGACTTGCCTTATTCATTCAGCACAGGAAAGGCGAGAGAGCCTACAGACACAGAACTAGGCATGGGCATAATTCTAGCATTTTCCATCACTGAGCACCTGCTAGGGAACAGGCATTGTTCCAGACCCCTTGCATATATTATCTTTCAGTCTTTCCAGCAGCCTTGCGAGGAAGGTGTTCATCTTTCTGATTTGCTGATGAGAAAACTGGGACTCAGTAAGGGTAAATATCTCACTCAAGGTCACACAGCCCACAGGGACCAGCAGGGATTTAAATAGAGACAGGGCTTGACTCTGCATCTTGTGCTCTCTCCGCTGGGCTGTGCTCCTCTTCTGCATGTTGGCTTCTACCTGAAGATAGGGGAGAGCTTGGGGGTTGTGGTGAACAATTCTAGATGTGGGGAATGTGGGAGTCCATCCGTGGACACTCCTGGGTCAGTTTTCGACACGCAGAAGCATTTAGCCCATCCAGTCTGTACCATTCAGCAGCTCAAGCTGTGGCAGGAACAACTAAGGGGAGAGGAACCAAATTAAAATTTCAAGCTGCCTAATGTAGATCCTCTTCCTTGGTTTCTCATTTACTGCCTTGCTGTGTGTCTTTCTGTCTCTCCTCTAAGAATATGAAGTGATGATCCCAATTCCCGTTAAGTGGCTCTGTGTGGCTGGTGTTCTGAGTTAGTGGTGATTCTGAGGATGATAATGATAGCACTAATCACGAGTGCTTCACACAGGCTTGACACCAGGCTAAACGTTTAATAAATATTATTTAATCGTCTTCTCCTGACAACTGTGTCACGTGGGTGGTGTAACACCCATTTTCAGTTAAGACAGAGGCTCAGAGAGGTTAACAAACTTGCCCAAGATCACACAGCTGGGGGATGGCACAATTGGCTTTGAACCCTGGATTTTCCAGATTTCAAAGCCATTCTTAACTATTCACTCTGGTGATAAGGTAGGTGGCCCCTTGGTCTCTTTCTTCTGGGGCTCCTGAGGCAGACAGAGTCTGTGCTATATACCTGAGCATGGGTGTTCCTCGTGTTAAATCTCATTTGTGTTCATCGTTTCTGTATAGGTAACCTGGAGGGCAGGGGCCATGCCCTAAACTTCTGATGGAATGTGTAGAGATTGAACACTTGGGGTGTGCAGTGTAAATTGGAGAAATCCATTGCTTTTCTTCTCCTGGGCAGCCACTGCTTTTAACAGGGAACTCATATCCTAACGGATTGAGAGGGAATGCTGTCAGCAGCTGGGTGGGCTCCCTTCTGCCAGATAAACTTTCTAGAAAAGTAATTGGATACTGTTCTGTTTTCAGCCCACTTTGGATTTTTTATATCCTGGGAAACAGGATAAGAGCTCTACTACTTATGCGCTAGGTGCCCTAGGGTATGTTACCTGACCTTTCCTGCCCTGCCCTGGATTCCTTCACTGTAAAGGGTCTAAAATAGCACCTACTTCATAGTTTGTGGTTTTGAGAATCAAGTGAGATAATACATGTGAGATTGTTGTCGCAGGCATGGACACACAGCCCACGCTCAGTAAAATGGAGCTCTTTGCGTTTTGTTTATGTTTTGCGTTCGACTCGCTGAATTTTTTATGGACAATTTTTATGAATTTATTCACATGAATTTTTCATGGCCAATTATGAGACTAGAGTTATTAGGTTGAAAATTCCATAGGGCAGCGTTAGTAGGACTTACGATAGGATGAAAGGTTGGAGGTTGGAGGACAGTTAAAGATATTCTTGCCTTTTAAAGTGTACGAATTCTCTGCTCATCCATTTCAGTTAGGTTTTTAGAATATGGACATGGTGGTAAAGAGTCTCGTGCCTGACCTGTCCGTAAAGTGCACTGCTGCGGCAAGAGATTGTCACGTTAACTTCTCCCACCTGGCAGAGAACAGCAGTCTTCGCTGCTGAATACGGCCCTCTTAACTTCTCCATGGGGTCTGCCATCCAGTTTCAGCAGCAAGAAACTAAAAATATTTGTTGATGGGAAGTAATTTCTCTCTTGTTCACGCCTTCCCCATTGCCTGCACTGAGAAAGCAGCCTTCCAGCTGCCACTCACAACAGGGCTGCCCAGTGCTGGTCGTGGACAGAGGGCGTGGCAGCTAGGACCCATTTGGGGGTGAAGGAGGAGAGCCGATCCCAGGAAGAAGGAATAGAGAAGCCTTCCACTCCTTGCTCAGGCAGAAGGCAAATTCCTCTGCCTGTTCTAGACGGAGGCGGAAAAAGGGAGCCAGACATGTAAATGGCATTTGCCTCACCCCTTCCACGGCCCCGCCTGGTCTCTCATCCTCTCAGCACCCCAGTGTCCTACAAAAGAAATCTCTGCTATTTCTCTTCCTCAGAACCGAGGAATCATGAAAGGGATTGTTCTCTTTGTGCTTGGTCTATGGCTGAACTTGCGGCTATTTCACTCTCATGTCCACCTCCAAATCTCATACACTCTTCTCTGGTCAGAGGACTAGTCTGAGAAACAGTTACTGCAGAGAATACTGCCAGGTTAGCTTCGGGAATTGTATAGCCCCACATTGGTGATCCTTAAATGTAAGAAAATTATAAACGAATGCTTAAGTGCAGTTAATGATGTGGCTTTGTTGGATTTAAAAGGTACAACTTACATTAGTTTGTTTGTTTAATCGTTTATAGAAATAGAGTTGTATGTATGCATGTGTCCCAAAAGCATTTTTATGGTTCCCAAATTAGCTCTCATTTATAGTTAGAAGTTACATACTTTAAAATATAGTGTGTGTGTGTTGTGTATATGTCTGTTTGTATATGTGGACGCATTATGGTTACCTATGTGTGTGCACGTGTGTATGTACACGTGTGTACACATATTTGCCCAAAGCATTGCTATTTCCCCTGTTTGCTGTCCTCCCCGCAATGCTGTTCCTCACGCAGGGGGCAGGCCGGGCGGTGCTCGGCCAGGGGAGCGAGCTGAACCTGGTTGAGCACTGACCGTGCACCATGAGGTCGTTGAAAACGTCAAGTCCAGGCGTATTAAATGGCAGCCCTTTGCTTCAGCAGCTTCATGATGTAGCGGGGCTCTTGCTGAGCTCATCCGAGTGCAGCAAGGGGACCGGAAGTGCTGGCTGTGCGGGTAGAGAAGGGCTCGCTGCTGGGAGACAGCTGCCCCGGTCCCGGGAGGGGAGGCTGCCTGGATTTCCTTGGGGGAATCCGTGTGTCGCAGAGATGAGATCCAAGCCAGAAGCTGGAGAAGGAGAAAGGGACAGGCGCGTGGCCCCGGGCTGAGCTGCCCTGGCAGCAGCCTCGTCTGCGGGGCGGGAAGGAACAGTCAAGGCCACGGAGCTGTCAACTTGTCTGCCACGTGTCCTCCCAGCAGGGGCGGGGAAGGCCTGCCAAGCCTGCCTGGAGGAGCAGCCCTGTGGCTGGTCTTAGTCCAAGGGCACGTGTCCCCCATGCGGGGCCCAGGGCGGGAAGGCCACCTCGTCATGCAGTCTGAGCAGCCGTGTGCTGTGTGTCCCTTCTGTCCGTGTCCCGTGTGTCCCTTCTGTCCGTGTCCCGTGTGTCCCTTCTGTCCGTGTCCCTGTTTGGGGGATCAAGGGAATGTACCGACCCGAGGTTAGATGAGCGCAGCTCACAGCCAGGCAAGGGGCACACTTGATGTGCCGGCCACACGCCGTGCTGAAGGATTTTCAGCTCCTGGGGATGCATTTTGCATTTTGCAACTCGGCGTCAGCAGGAGCTCTGCCACATTTTGCCCTTTCAGGCTCCCAGTTTGAGAGGAGTGGGCTCAAGAACACAAGGTGGTAGGCTCTTCCTCACCCTCTGCCCAAACATCATTCTTCATAAACCTCAGTCCATAAATGAATGTGTTAGTTTTCAAGTCCAAGGCCTGGGAGCCCTGGTGCATTATCGTGGTAAGGATGAAGATTTTTTTCTAGTTTTTTTTTGTACGAATACAACAGCAGCCTGGATATATAAACTCTGTGCAAACAGTTATCTATGGCTGAACTACCTGTCCCCCCAAATGGGGAGAGGTTTGACGGTGGTCTCTTGAGAATGGGCACCATGTTGGAGGGGGCCGGACACAAGGGGTTAGCAGAAACATTCTTTATTTTTTTCTGACTTTGAGGGAGAATTCCAAGGAAAAATGCAAAATGGGAAAGGAAGAGAGTAGGAAAAGAAGGAATGTTAACAAATGGAGAGAAAGTAAACAAGAGGGAGTTTTAGAGATACCAACCATGGCATCCAGCATAGTGCAAGTTTTAATCAGAATCTCAGTGTAAGTTAATGTAAATAAAAGGACATTTATTAGTGCGTGTATCTGAAAAGGGCAGGAGTGTCTGTTGGGCGTGGCTGGCTCCATGGCCCAACAGTGCGCACAAGTGGTCTTTCTCCCTCCACCTCAGGGCGTTGCTTTCCTGCCTGGTGACTCTCGGGCCTCCCCCTCAAGGAGGCAAGAAGGCCGCTAACTCCCCAGGACCTCTGCGTTATCTTCCCAGCTACCTTAGTGGAAAAAGAGAGCCCCTTTTACCATCTCTTCCATCACACCCCAAGTTGGGTCTTAAGGGCCTTGATCGGGTCCCTTATCTATCCTGAACCAGTCTCTGCAGTCTGGGGCTATGACGCTCTGGTTGGCCAGGCCCGTTTAGGTGCCTTCGTGGAGCCGGGCTGGAGTCAGCGCTGCAGAACGCAGTGATGGGTAGTCTGGGGTGGTGGGGTTCCCTGGGGAACCTCAAGGTGCTCTTCCCAGAAGAAAGGTGAATGCATGCTGGGCAGGCAGAGACCCGCCAAGGGAAGATACAGTAAAGCTGGAAGAGGTTCTGAAAAGAGTTTTTGACACAATGGTGAGGGAAGATGGAAAACCAAAGAAAACCAAACCTGGCCATTGCTTGGGGTATGCAGAAGCTGAATGACGGAGCTGACATGGCAGGAGGGCTGTTGTCTCAAATAGGAGTTGAGCGAGATGTTTTTTAGATAGTGTTTTCAATCTGGAGCATCCTTCCCCACCCCCCCCCCAGGGCTACAGAACCAAGGTATATGGTTGTTTGGATCCATAGATCTTAATCATTTCTAGAGCCAATTATTCTGAAGGGTCTGAGAGTTAATGCGGAGTGTGTGTCATGCATTGGAATGAATGTATCTTGAGTGCCTATTTAGCAGACACCAGTGATTAAATCATCAATAAAATATGGTTTCTGCTTTCTTTCTGAGGTATGGGTAATTTTACAACAGCAATTTTTCAAAACACTCATATTCTTTGATGAAAAGGAAATATTCTTTTTCCTCTAGGACTAAGTTATTCAAGCTGTGCTCCCTGGAATACCAGGGGGTGACTAGATGTTCCACAAGAAAAAAAAAAACACAACAACCTGTGTCTTGAGAAGTTTGAGAAATGTTGCATCTCCTTTGTCCTAGGGGAGGGGGATAGGCATTTGCAGTGCTCGTTATTGTATTAAGGGCTCAGAGAAGTTTGGCAGTAAGAAAACCTTCAGGTTTTGTTCAGCCAGCTGCTCTAGCTAGCTTATGGGACCATAGGATACTTTTCTCATGGCACGAGAGTAGTGTTGAATATGGGTCATAAAACAATGCCTAAGGAATCAGCCGTATTTTCTTTGATTTGCACACACAAAGCCATCTGGAAAGGCTTTCATCGCTCAGTCTCACCTCAGATGTTGGAAGGGACCTCCCTCCACTATAAATCTCTGAGTGGTGTTTTCCTGCCTCTAAGCCAAGCATCTCCATCTTGCCATAACCAGATTCCCAAGAGATGCGTAATGCAAATAACACTGGCTTCTCATTGCTTTTGTCCCTTCGGGATTCCTCATCAGTAAATAGCCACAACCATACCCGTGTTTTGGCTCTGAGAAGACTGACTGAGATCAGCTCTGCCAATATCACCTTCTGCTGGTGGTACCCAAGATGATTTGGGGAGGTACATGGATGCCTCATCAATCACATAAGGAAAAGGTATTCCCTTTCAGTTCTCTTTCTATCGTTTTGACCATAATAAGGAGAAAGTCTCAGTTTGGAGGTAATATGTCTTTTTTTTTTTTAAACAAAGAGAGCAGGCTACTATATCTAACTAAAATGTAATATTATTTTGTTTTCATTGGGTATGTTTTTTGAATAATTTCCACTTATGACTCTGGACACTTTCTACTTATTATAGGTGATCTTGGCCTTTCCTTTATCGATATAATCCCCTTTTTAACATAAATATAGGGGGAAATGAGTCAACTTAGAGCAAGATTTCTCAACCTTGGCACTAATGATATCTTGACAAGATAATTCTTTTGTTTGCTGTGGGCGGCTGTCCTGTGCATTGTAGGATATTTAGCGGCATACCTGGCCTCCGTCCAGTAGAAGCCAGTTGCGCTGCCTCCCTCCAGGTTGTGACATTCAAAAACTGTCTCCAGGGCTTCCCTGGCGGCACAGTGGTTAAAAATCTGCCAGGGAAGCCCAATGCAGGAGACACGGGTTCGAGCTCTGGTCTGGGAAGATCCCACATGCCGCGGAGCAACTCAGCCCGTGTGCCACAACTACTGAGGCCCACGCGCCTGGAGCCCATGCTCTGCAACAAGAGAAGCCACGACAATGAGAAGCCCGTGCACCTCAATGAAGAGTAGCCCCCACTCAATGCAACTAGAGAAAGCCCGCGCGCAGCAGCGAAGACCCAATGCAGCCAAAAATAAATAAAATAAATTAAAAAAAAAAAAGTGTCTCCAGACATTGTCATATATTCCCTGGGGGATGTGATTGTCCCCAGGCAGTGAGAACCACCAATTTAGAGCCCCAAGAAGTAAATATGAATAGCAGTGGTACACAACCATAGCAAAAGTTGCGAAGGTGCTAAGCATGACTGGTTCAGTTTAGTGAGCTGAAGTGCCACTAACTGGCCTGAAAACAGGACACCTTTGCCCTACCCCATCCTCGTCTCCACTTCAGAGCCTTTCCAGTTGTGGTTCTACAAACGTGCATCTGTGCAAATCCCAGTTCTTTGTGGACATTTTGTAGACGAACAAGCTTTGACCACGTTGCCAGTGGACTTGCCTGCTCCTTGGAAGGGAGCATGACACAGTCCAGCCGCACAACAGATGCCGCGTCACCAGAAAACAGAAAAGGAAAGAATGCTGAGTCATAATTTCCTTCACACAGGAATTAACGTGTATAATACTTTTGAGATTTTGAACTGTGACGCGGCTCGGAGCTGGTGAAGCAGCAAGGTTTAAAGATCCGTTCAGCATTAGCATCGGTGAGGACTGCCGGCTGCTTTCGTTAATCGGCTTCAGGTTCTCTGTGCTTCATTTAGAAGCAGCTGCGATCACTAATGGAATGACCCCGGCGTCATTTTCTGTTCTGAAGCAGGAGGCAAGATGGCTTCTCTCATGATGTTGTGTTTGCCACTTGTGCCGACACCAGATGCTGATAAAATGTGGTCCGTGGCCTTCAACAAAGCTCCTCTTTCTGTAAAAGAAAATTTTGTTTTCATTTGTAATAAAGAGACAGGCCCCAGGCTTTGAAAGCGTAGGGCTTCGTGTTGCTTGACTGACTGCAGCAAAGGCATGGGACGGGGGAGAAGTCCGTTTTCTTGTTTCCTCCCAGTGCCCTTCTTCCCCACTAAAGCTCTCCACAACCTGGCCGGAGACGCGGGCAGGCCTGGGTGCGGGAGGCCACTCCCCGGGCTCCCTTCTACTTGGGGCTCACTTGTCCCCAGCTCTTGTCTGTCTGTGGTCCGCCCACTGCAGTCCTCTCTATGCTTTGTTGTTGTGAGCATGTAGGAAAGAATAACCTAAGACCTCCCCCTTAGTCCCCTTCCCATTTCCCCCTCTGCCATCAGGATGCACTTTGGATCAGAACAGATGCTTGCAGTAACAATAATAATATTAACGTAAGAGTAGTACGGTATTTATTTATCATTCCCAGCACAGCAGCTCCAGAGTGCTCCCATTCAAATGCTACGTTAGACCCTGTTATTCCCCTGCTAAAATCCTTCCAAAGACCGACATCCTCCAGGGGTCCCGGGCAACCTCACCCCCGAACCACCAGACCTCTGCCCCAGCCTCCCCTCTGCTCCTGGTACCTCTGCAGAAACAGCTGTGTCCTGTCCTTGCCACTCCTCAGACACTACTTGGAGGTGTTTTCCTTAGGTTTCTTCTCTTTCTGTACCAGTATCTCTGAGGCTCCCTCTCTTTCCTCCTTAGGGGCTTTCCTTAAAAGTTGTGTCCTCAGTGGGGCCTTCCCTGCCAAAAACACCCACTCTGCTCCGGGCCCAGGCTCGCCATGGCTGCCTCTGCTGCTCGACTTTTCTCTGCCATCCTCTCCTACCCTTTACAGCCCACTTTTTGCATGAGGTTGCGCACCTGCCATCCCCAGAATCCAGCCCCATGAGGGCTGGGTCTTGCCTCTCTGGTCACTGAGGCATCCCTAGCACCTGACTCATATAGCGTGCTCAGTACATTTGGGCAAATTAATGATGGAACCTGATTAGTTCAAACAGTAATAACAGAAGATTGTTTGGGGGGTTACAGAGTGCATCTCTGTGCACTTTCTTGTTGGTCCTCACCACAGCCCCAGGAGGTAGGCTAGGCAGGCATTATCATCCCCACTTTACAGATGGGGAAAGTGAGGCCCAAAGATGTCCAGGGGTTTGTCCCAGTTCACACAGCTGGGAATGGTGGAGCTTGGACTCACTTTTTCTGCCTCCTGCAGTGTTGACCTTTGCTGTCTGGCGTCTATGATTCTGATCGTCTTCTAGAATTCTAGGGCAGTAGCAAGTGAAACTAGCAGACCTGGGTCATGGGACCTGGTAAATGAGTATCATGGTGAAATCCCTCCTGTCTGCTGGCCCCTTCCAGATGGGCTGCCTTCCCCAGACCTTCAGTATAATTAGCCTGGAGGCCTTTGGCCCTGATGCAGTAACCGGTAAGAAGCTATCCATTACTGCCGTTCATTAAGACAGGCGACACAAGATGAAATATTTTAGGTGAATCATCTGGCCTAATTTAGAAAGGCTCGGTAGGGCCAGCGCCTTTCATTTATCAGGGTGAGGTATCTGTTATCAGAGAGATCCACACATGGACTTATTTATTATCCAGAATCTGTTTTTAATTTTGGAGATTGTTTACCTAAACTGCTGTGTGTCAGATTCCAGGACGGATTTCTGCTTAGCGTTTAATTTTAGATACTTGCCGTGGCGGACAGTAAAAAATGGGTCTCCAGAATTTGTGGTTTCATTATGAATCTTACCTCCTGGCAGTCCCTACCAGCAGTTTGTCTTTGAAATCTCCTTGGTACTTGTTAACCCTGCTCTGCTGTGAAAGAGATATAGTTTATTTATTGGACTTTGCCCATTTATGAAAAAGTACAGAAATTATTAATGGTTTAGCATCTATTAATGCATTACTTGGGTGGAATTCAAATTCTAATATTTATGGTAAACCCGTTTGTAATGAAACGGGCAGAGAATCAGCTCTCCTGCTCCTTAAATTTGGAAGGCTCTAGATGCCGTTGGAATGACTCCCTGTGAAATATGAGCCCTGTTGGCTTTATATTTACACCCATAAATAAGAAATAAGTACTTTGGGTTGGAGGAGAAATAATTAAAAATACTTGTGTAGATAATAAAGAAGAAATGGTCCCGTTTGGTGAACTGTGTGCTTGGGAAATGCCAGAGGCCGCCAGGACCTGGATGAGAGATCTGGGAAAGACTAGTGCTGGGAGATTGTGGGTATGGAGGGCTTCTGGAGACAGAGGGATGGGGAGCCCTGTGGAGGGCACCTTGGAGCCACAGTAACATGTTAGAGGCTGTGTACATAGGGCTTAGAGCTGGGAATCACAAGACCTTGTTTGGATGCCAGCTCTTCTGTGCTGTTGTTGAACTTCTCCCGACCTCAGTCTCCTCATCTGTAAAATGGAACTAATATCTTACAAAATTAGCTTGAGGATAAACGGTATAGACTTAGAATTACCAAAAGTAATAAATATATCTGTGTACATGAGGCCTAAAGAGATGACCTGATTAGGGCAAAAGTGGCAAAGCAGGATAGAAAAGATATACAGATGTATATTATGTATTCACACATATATATGTGCATCTTAGGGTGTGTGTGTGTGTGTGATTGCTGGTTGTTGAGCAGGAGATAGAGAATTTAGGAGTATGTGTAAGTGTGAATAATGAGCTCAACATGGAATTTTTAAAAAAATTAGGGTCTCAGAGCACAGTCAAGGAATGGGTACCTCTTAACGCACCAGGGCTCTTCTGCCCAGGGAGTTTGGTATTGGGTTCCTTGAGGTTTTCTTAGACCACCCAGAATTTCTCCCTGACCTGCTCCTGGTATGAGCTCCTCGTTTCATTCAATCTCCACATCTCTATGCATCTAGTAAAGGGTTATAAAATCATAACATGTAATCGTAAGAAGGAATCTCAGGGAACATGTAGTTTAGGAATGGCGGATAAGTTTCATTGCATGTGAAAACTCCATAGTGGTGGCTTCCAGAAGAACTATATTGGGATAAATTCTGAGTCCCAGCCATGCTCAGCAGGAAAGAGTTCGAAGATTCACTAGTGATGCTTACCAGGCTTGTTGGTCTAGGAAGTGGTAATGTGGTTCATAGTCTCTTGTTCTTCGCTTTTGTTTTTTAAATAAGGAAACCAAAGCCTAGTGTGATCAAGTCAACTGGTCAGGCTCACACAGGCAGTTAGATGTGAGCCAGGATTAACGTTAGGTCTCTGGCTTCCAATTTACTCAAGTCCCGCCACACTTCCCTTCTTACCACGTGCAGCCTCCGTGTTTCTGCAGACCACCCAGGAGCACTACAGTCAGCTGTCCCCGACTTGTCAAAAGTACAGATTCAAGAGGATAAAGTGTTTGATATCCTTCTTGTGGTGTGTGGTGGCCTGCATGGACAGCTAAGGCCAGGACACTATTTGGATTGGATGAGATGATGACGATGACGACAATGACAACTCATTTATTTAGCGTTTCCATATCCCAGGCCCTGGGCCGTGCATTTGATGTATATTATCTCATTAAATTACAACAATCTTATCCCTGCAGGACAGTCTTTCCACTATGCACATGAGGAAAATGGGGTCCAGATCAGTTGAGGAACACTCTAGAGTCACCAGCTAGCAGGTATGCAAGTCTCTCAGACTCCAAATCATGTGTTTGTGATCACTGAACATATATGAACACATCTCCTATGGGCTTGTGAATGGTGCTATCCAGAGGGTAGCATAGATGCATCCTCTGCATGTCACAAATAAGGACTATCATTTGAAGGAGCAAAGGAGTCTTTGCAAAGGCAACATTTAGGTAGTAGGGAGGAATGTTCTTTCATCCGATACGGAACTTCCCTGGATCTATTTCATCTGTGTTCTGTGTAGAGCTTCTGTGTATATTGCCATGACTCAAGCAAGCATTGGATGTTACTGAGTAGATCATGTCCCCAGTTCTTCATTTTTGTATATTGTAGGCAAGAATTAATCCCAGGGGAATTCCCTGGCGGTCCAGTGGTTAGGACTCTGCTCTTTCACTGCCGGGGGCCCAGGTTCGATCCCTGGTGGGGGAAGTAAGATCCTGCAAGCCGCCTGGCACGGCCAAAAGAAGAAAAAAGAATTAATCCCATAATGATTCATAAAAGTGAAATTGCTGGTTGAGTGTACCTGCCAGGTTAATTGGCTAAAGGGTATAGATGTTTCCTGACTTCAGAAGGAAATGATCCCTGATACTGGACAAAGGAACCATTTTCTGTCTAGAAGATTTGGACTCTGTCTTCCCTAAGTGTTTAGGGAGGTTGAGTAATCAGTGTCATACCTGGAGGTATAAGGACCTCCCCGTGGAGACCCGGGGTTAGGTGGGTCGAGAGTGTTGAGCGTCCCTGCTGTGTGGCGAAGGCAGAGGCCCCAGTCATTGTTTTCCTCATCTTACCTGAGTAGCTGTAGCCAAATAGCACAGGTTTGGGAGTCAGCTTCAAGTTCATTCATCCACCAGTCTTGTCCTCTGGCTACATACCAGCTTTTAAGCATGCAGGTTACAGGGTATTATCTTACCGTTTAGGTTAACCGTCGAATAAAAATAAAAATTAATAAGGTAGAAAAAAAAAAAGAGTGTGTCTTTACTTACAGTTCTTATTGGAGCTGTAGAAGGGCTCCACCTCAGCCCAAGTGATTCCAATCTAGGCAATGGGCTTGCTCTTCTGTGCGGTGCAGTATGTGGGGTGCTGGCCTCTACCTGCGGTGGGTGTGGGGTCGGCCTGAGGTCACATAGCAGGGAGCACGAGAAACTCTGCTGTCCAAAGCTGCTTTGCTCTACTGGAAAAGGTGTCTAGGGGGATTCTACTTCTCCCCTAGAGGGCCATGGGGATTGGGTGTAAACTGTTAGCTGTGACGAAGACGATGAAGATGATGAGGGGGAGCTGGAGGAGAAAGCTGTGCTAACATTTGAGTAGAATCATTATCTCTAGACAGGCACTGCTCTAAGTAATTAGCCCATGTAATCCTTCAGCATCCGTTTGAGGATGCTATTATTGCTGTCCCCATTTTGCAGTTCAGGAAACTGTGGTTAACTGATTTGCTCAAGGTCTTGCTATTGGTACGTGGTGATGAAGTTGGCCTCAGGGTTGAGTCTGTGCTTGGTGTCTGGAAGTGCTTGTTAGGAGAGGTGCACTCTCCTTGCCCCATCAGTCGTCACCTTCTTTCTCTTCTCCTCATTGGGATTGTTTTCCTTTTGATCAAGAATAAATATACAGAAGGGAGGGAAGATCCATCTGGAGCATCTCGGCAGGTCCCTTTTATCAGGTCTTTCCTCTGACTTTACCTACCTGCCTCTCCCCAGGCCCCTCCCTCTCTCTTACCTGGACCGCATATACCCACCTGTATTTTCCCCCAGCAAAACCAGTTCTCAAAACCTCCGTTCACCCTAAGTTATAGGTGATTCACAGAAGCCAAATGTGTTACTTATCCCAGTAATATTTGTATTTCAATTGTAGTCAGAGCATTGAAGGTGGAATTTCAGATCTATCCAACCAGGTTCTGCTTTCCATTCTGACTAACCTTTTTACCTCTAGGCCAACCTGAGATCCAAAGCTAGGAATTCCCTTAAAAATGACTGCCTCTCATTCTGTTCATTCTAGTCTACAAGCCCATCATATGGAATACATATGAAAGGTAAACTAACTTGCAAGAACTGAAGCAGAATTTTAACCTCATCTCCACCCCGGGTTTGCATGGTGCCACGGTCTCCAGTAGCATCCTCCAGATGTGATTTCCGTATTGCTCATCCAGATGCTCGATGAGACTGAAATTAGTGGGCTTCACTGGGCCCAGCCCAGGCTGCAGTCAGGCAGCTGATGCAGGGAGCGTTCCTCCGATGCTGGGACCAGGAGGAGAGAGGCTGGGTGCTCCATGTTGCCTGGGGCCACCGACCCTGTGGGCTAAGACAGGGAGAAGATGATGCTCACCTCTGGCAAGTCCAAGTTGTTGACGTCCTGCCCCTCCTGCTCGGGGCTGTTCTACCTATAAGGCCATCTTCTGAAGGCCGTGTTTTTTATATAACATTCTGTCCCTTTAGAAATTATCATGATGCATGTCAAGAGCGTTCACACTGAAAAAAAAAAATATGTCACTTTAGCTTCCAAGTTTCTGATTGTCTAAATAACGCAGCAACTCAACATACAGCTGTCTCGCATTTTGACAGTACAATAACCCATAATTCTTCCTGCCACTCAACGCTTCAAGGTTAGCATTTTATAGTTTGCTCTCAAGGAGTATTCATTTAAAATTTCAAGAGCAAAGAGTTGAATGTGGCTGCCTTGTACCTCTCTTTTGATCTTTCCTTTATTTACTTGGGGGCTCTTCCAGTTTATTACATGTATTTTATGGGATGCTCATGCGTGTGTATAAAGTTTTTTGTAAGAGGTAGAATGTTGTTCAACTTACTGTGTCTCATTCTCCATATAGTTGGGGATAAGGGGGGGAAAGGGCTGCCGAGCTTCAGAGGGCAGCTACGCTGTCTGCAGTTTCCAAGCATTTGCTATGGAGTGAAGCACGAAGGGATTGGGGAGGGTATGGACCAGTTTAGGACTCTTTCTTGCCTCCTTTCAGAAGGCAGGTGAAATCCTCACTGCGGCCTTCTGAGGAAAGTGGAAGTTTCCAGTTCTCAACTTTCTCACTAGCGAAACCTGCTTGCTTGGTCCTATCTTGATTCTTGAGTCATGAGACGGATTCTTGGATACTCAGCCAACAATTTTGACTTAGCTGCTGGTTGCGAATCTTCCTTCCTAGCTTGGTTGTCGTTGGTCATCCTTAGGCAGGTTGACGTCCCTAAGTGGGAGACTGGGTTATGAATCTGGCTTTCGTAAATTTCCTGCATAACCTTGGCCAAGTCAATAATTTGCCTCTTTGAACTTCTTATTTCTAAAACATGGTTAGTCGTCCTAGCCATACCTGCTTTTACAGGCTTGTAACTAGGTCAAGACGAAGCAATAGAAGTTCATGTGCTTTGCATTATTGAGTTGCGCTAACTGAATATTAGAGATCATTGTGGGTTTTTTTTTCTTTGAATCCATTCCCAATTTACCTCCCTGATCTACATCCCTGCCTATGGTAATCAAGTGGCTTATTGTGACGTGTGGGTCATTTTCTGAGACAAGGAAAGTCAATGTAAGTGCCTTGTGCCGTGAACAGGATTTACTTATTGGCCCTCCTTGGACTGTGTCCGAGGGTGAACTTTTGGATCTTGGGCACCCTTAGGACATTTCAGGGGCTAAAATTTCTAAGATAAAATAATTTTTAGATTGACGACTGACTCAGTAAATGTGCTTTGCCTGTGAAAACCCTAACTCTCCATGTTCGCCAAGGTACTCTTAAGCCCATGAGGTTAAGCACCATTTAAAAGCCTGAATGTGTGTGTAAAAAGAATTACTGTGTTGATATGCAGTCTGTTAACACTTTCAGAGCCATTAGAGTGATAAACATTTTACCATCTTTGGCCCTAAAATCTCTGTAACACAGTTTGCCTGTTGAGAACTGTTGGAATTGATGCTCCTGGCAGGGGGATTAACTCTTGTTCAGCAGCCTGGGACTGACTTTGACAAATCTGGGGAGGACTGGTGGCCGGAAATTAAGGAATGTTTGAATCCCAGCTTATGGGGTGTTTCTAATGTGTGGACTTTCTCTGGTTGGTTGGTTGGTTTTGGTGGGGAGGGGTCCGGGTTGACAGTCCCCAGGCTGTTAGAGGTTTCATGAACTCTCTTCTTCAGAGTTGGCGATCTTATCTGCTCTGCATCTGCTACTTCTAAAAAGGGAGTTTGAAGTCTTGTGCAGGCTGCTTGGGATAAGATGGTGGAGTATCACAGTTCCAGGCTTAAAATAGCCTGGGCCCTGGAAGAGGACAGCTTGGCAGCGTTAGCCACAATGTTTAGATACCAACAATAATGCAGTCACTTGAATTACATATCATTCTCTACATTTCAAAGGGCCTTTCCATCTGTTACCACACTGATCTCAGAATAGTAGTGTGAAATAGAACTGATCAGGGTTTCTAAAATTATGCTAAGAATTTTTTTGTGATTATAAAAATAGTACATATTCATTATAGAAATTTTGGAAAATATTGAAAATGATAAGGAAATTAAGATTGCCTGTAATTCTCCACTTTCCAGAAATAACCACTTAAACCATTCTGGTATATATCCACCCCTACATATACTTCATTTTGTATGTGTTTGTACATGAATCTGTACCATATACATATACAATTTTATTTGGGATCACTCTATAATGATACTATTTTGTTACTTTTACTTATAAACATTTATCCATGTTGTAAACAGTCCCTGAAAACCTAACATTTAATGTCTGAATAGTATCTGTTATAAAGGATGCATCCTGATGTTGTTGAGTAAATAGATGATTTTCCATTGTTCCCTGTTGTACTTGGCACCATGAAGTATGTACCAGGACATACATCCTTCTTCATTTTAAACACACCTCTGATTATATCCTTAAGATAAACTGTTAGAAATGTTCTAGCCATACCATTTCTATCTACCTTCCAAGGATTATTACATAAAATGTCAGACTTAAGGCAGATATTTTATCATCATTTTCTAGGTGGGAAAACTGAAGAACAGAGACTTGCACTGACTTGCCTAAGGATGCACAGTTAGTGGACGAACCAGCTGCCCCATGGTAGCATCTGCCTTACCCCTTACCATCTGGAGGTGAGAACACCGCCCCCTGCAAGGGCGAGCTGTGTTACATGTGGTAGCTGTGGGTTCTCTTTACGACCCTTCGACCCTTCGTTAAGTGTGGTTTGCTGGCCCAATGACCCACCCCCGCCCAGCAGCCTTTGAGATGGAAATTAAATAGATCTTCATTCCACTTCCTGTCATGGCTTCTTAGCACTTCCTGGGCTCTCCCTCTCCGAAGCTGTCTCTCCAGCCCAGCCCTGTCTCAAGAGTGGTGGCCAGGCTGCCTGCCTGCCTGCTTGCTTGCCTCCCTTTGGATCTCAAGCATTTTGGGGGGAATGCCTGTCAAGTTCCAGGCCCTGTGTTGGGTACAGGGGATACCAAGATGTGTTAAGTTCAGCCCTGCCCCTCAAAACTCATCTGGGATTAAAGCTGAAATACAAACAGATAACTGTGATGAAGTAGGATGAAGACATGGTCCCAGGGCTGTGGAAGAAATAAAAATGTCCTACTTGGTGACTTTCATAGTGATACTCCCAGCACATGACAGACCTCTACTCCGTAGCCACAGTGGGTCCTTTTGGTCTCTTATTCTAGAACATTTGTTTTGTTCAGATCTGTCCCCCCAAAGTCTCCCCACTTTCCCTTCCTTTTGTCTCTGGTCTGCTTCAACTTGTTTCCCATTGTTCCTGTACACAGCAGGCAGTTTATGAGTAGCTGATGGAATGGTCTGACCATGTGGCCCCTGCATATCTGCAGTCCTGGTGCCTTTACTGCCACTCATAAATTCCCAAGGAGTTGCACCAGCCCTTAAGTCTCATTTTCCTAAAATAGATAATAATAGCTATTAAAAATAATAGCTAACATTTATTGAGCACTTATTATGGGCCATACACCGTTGTAAGGGCTCTACACATATTAACTCACTTAAGCTCACATCTTTGTAAGGTGAAGGGTTACTGTTTTCCCCGTTCTCAGAGGAGGATCCAGGGTCCAAGGCTACACAGCTAGCTGGTTGGACCAGAAGGCAGGCTGGCTGTAGAGCTTGCTCTCTTGACCTTGCACGCCACTATTTCAGGACCCTTTCCTCTTGCATTCATCCCCTTGCCTTGCATTGCACCTGGCATGGGAGTCTAATGCGTTCAGTTTGGGAGAGCAGAAACTCTCTCGAGCTGGTAACTTATTCCTCTCCCATCACCCAGGCACATGGATGTCAGGACCTTGGCCATTCTCCCATAAGGTTACAGAATATCCCAGAACCAGGGAAGTGTGGCGCTGAGAGACACCCAAGAGGAAAATCTCCTTTTTCAATCATCCATTCACTTCTACACTCAGCAACTTTTTGAGCTATCTGAAGGTCATGGTACTCTACGATGGACCAAAACAAATGTGGCATCTGCTCTTGGGAAACTCACTATCCAGAAAGTGGGGAAATAGTTTACATAGCTTGTGGGACTGCTGGGCTGCTGGGAGGGAAAGCCCTAAGGGTAAAAATGTTCCCAGGTTGAAATGCCTAGCTTTCTTCAGACTTGTAGGGACCCGTTGGTTCTGGCGAAAAGACTTTCTTTTCTCCAGGGAACCGTTCATGTTCCTGGGTCTCGCAAGTCCAGAATGACTCGTAGAGAGCTTTTGTTGTCCAAAAGGCCTACTTGGGGCCTGGATTTTATTGTTGTCATAGTACCTGGATTATAAAAAATAAGCTTCATCATAATGGAGGGAGAAGAGGAAGCAAAATAATGCCAGGTTTTAGATCAGTTGTGGATATTTTGTTCTCCTTATTGAGATTTATAGTGCCTGGCGCTTGGATTGATTTGAATGAGAAAATATATATGCATATATATGCATGCTTGAACAATGTCAGGCTTGTAGTGTGTCTCTAGTTCCTCTGTAAGTCCCCAATCCAGGGGTTTCTTCTGTAGCTCCATTCCAGCAAGAACGGGCGCTGCTTCAGTATTCATTTCAGTGGCATTGACAATACTGACAATATAATTGACCTGAAAAGTTCTGGATTTCCTGTTAATGCACTTTAGAAATGTACATCAACTACCAAAAAAAATCATTTCTATCTACATTTCACTTGATTTCCATTTTCAAGAGAGAGGCTTCATCATTATTATTCTATTTGAATAGCACTGATATCTTGAAGGATGGAAGGAGATTTCTATTGTATGCGGGAGTACTTTATTTCGATATTTTCTTTGTCTGATTATACATGATAAACACACATTAGTGACATTTCGTGCATGTTTGGAAGATAAATGGGGATATCTCTTTAAACCATTCCTGACACTTGCTAACCTGTGAGCTTAATGGCATTTTCTCTTTGATTCAATAATTTGTCTGTCAAAAAAAAGCTGGGCTGACATTCTCCTTGTTGTGGGATTGAAATGGAAAGAAATCTCTTCTCTTGAAGGAAATTTTTTTTTAAATGGAGGGGAACATTTTAGGATAAAAATGTTTCTGAAATTATTTGGGGTTTTGGTGGTGGAGGTGGCAGGGAGTGGGGATGGAGAGGGTGGCGCTAATGAATGACAGAGCCCTGACATTATATGTATGGCAAATGATAAAAGGGAGATGATTACCTCAGTCTGAAAGTCCTCTTGAAATAATTGGGGAACATGTAAAATCTTGCAAATGAAGGTGGCTTCTACCGCTGTGCCTTGTGGGAGGTTGTCAGCCTTGCTCCCGTGGAGGTGGTTGGGTTGGGGTGTGTATCCACGTGCGAGGGGATGGCTCTGACTCAGTTCACCTGCCTCGGTTCCCTCAGCCTCCTTCTGGATGGGGAGGGGTGAGGCAGAGGGCTTGCTGTGCATCGTCCTGGAGAGGTTCTAAATCCAGGTGGTCGTTTTTCCTTTTTGGGAGATTTTGGAGAAGGCTTTTCAGGGGCTGTGGTGAAAAAGGAATCCTAGAGGTGAACCTGGAGTATGGAGGCACGTGGTGGGCTGGGAGGTGGGAGCTTGGCGTTCTTGGGGGAGCCCTTTGCGTTTGTGATAAAGGTGAGCATGCTGGTTGGTTCTGGCGAAAGAGGTGCTCTTTCAGAGCTGTATCATGTGACAACCCCCCCTCCCCGCAGTGTACTGCTGACCCTGTCTCCTCAGACCCCTCCTCAGACCCCTGCATCAGAGGGCTCCTGGGAAGTCTGATTAGGTAAAGTCGATGAGAGTAGGCAGGTGGTTGGGACTTGGGAGCAGGATGGGGGAAGATGTTGGGGGGTCAAAGTCTGCTTATCTGTCTGCCCCCTTCTCCATTCCAAGGGGTCTTCAGGTGTGCCATTGGAAAACACTCACTCATTAAGATCCCTCATATTGATTCATTCAACAATTTTTATCAAATGCCTCTTGTGTGCCAACATGGCTCTAGACACTGGGGATGCATCCCAAGTTCCACAGGTTGTCAATAGCACAGTTGGGAGTAGGACCCAAGTCTCTTAACTCCTGATCTGGTGCTTTTTAGCACTGCCTCCCTGGAGACTCTGCCTACTACAGGAGCCCAGGGGTCTGAAATTCTTTCCCATTATTTAGTTGTTCCTCCCATGGCTTCCCGTCCCCCTGCAGGGCCATGACTTCTCTGGTTTTTGATCCTGGCTGAGTCATGCTGGGTTGCCCTAGCAAAACACAACAAACATAAACAAAAATGAAGATGTTAACCATCATGTGTGTTTTCCCAGCATGGACTTTCTACCAGCAAGTAGGGCCATCTAAAGACCTTTGAACATCCTGAGAACTTTTATTTTCTGTTTTCTAAATTTATTTTATTGAAGTATAGTTGATTTACAGTGTTCTGTTAGTTTCTGGTATACAGCAAAGTGATTCAGTTATACATATATAATAGTTTGCATTTGTTAATCCCAAACTCCCAATCCATCCCTCCCCCACCTTCCCTCCCTCTTGGCAGCCACAAGTCTGTTCTCTATGTCTGTGAGTCTGTTTCTGTTTTGTAGATATGTTCATTTGTGTCATATTTTAGATTCCATATATAAGTGATCTCATATGGTGTTTGTCTTTCTCTTTCTGACTTACTTCACTTAGTATGATAATCTCTAGGTCCATCCATGTTGCAAATGGCATTATTTCATTCTTTTTTTATGGCTGAGTAGTATTCCATTATTTATATGTATCATATCTCCTTATCCATTCATCTGTTGATGGACATTTAAGTTGTTTCCATCTTGACTATTGTAAATAGTGCTGCTGTGAACACTGGGGTGCATATCTCTTTTTGAATTATAGTTTTGTCCAGATAATGTGCCCAGGAATGGGATTGCAGGATTATATGGTAGCTCTATTTTTAGTTTTTTAAGTAACCTCCATACTGTTCTCCATAGTGGCTGCACCAATTTACATTCCCACCAATAGTGTAGAAGGGTTTCCTTTTCTCCACACCTTCTCCAGTATTTGTTATTTGTAGATTTTTTTTTAACTGAGCACCTTCATTTTAGATATCTTACTACACAATACATCAAACATATTAAAACGACCCCCCCCCCCATTTCACATTACATATGATTTATAAAATTTCAATGTGAAAATTTTGGAAGTATTCTAAAACTAATTTTAACAGTTTTGAGGCTTGGGGGTAAATTCATTTTCCTATGATTTAAACTTTGTTATATTTATATGTAACTGTAGAGCTGGACTTGATTTGCATTTGACTGACCAGTGAATGTATTTTCTTTTGAAACTTATTTAAACATTAATCTTAGTTTTATAAATTTTATTTCACATCTTGGTGCCATTTTTTCAGCTCTCGAACATTCTGTTGGCCATTAAAAAATTTAAAAGAGGGCCCTTGACCCTGTGCCTATGGCTCTTCATCGATTAAAGGCACTGAGAATAGATCTCCTGGCACCCACCCACCTAAAACCAAATCCTGGACCTCAGCAGTTGCTTTCCCTCAGGGGACTCCAGATGGGCTAGGCTTCTCTTCAAGCCTCTTCTCAATGTGCCCTCCTTGCCCTGCCCACCAGGGACTGGCCCGGGTGTTATAGAAGTGACCCTGCAGACTCAAGGAGAACTCTTGTTTCCACCTGCTATGGTGTCTGAGTCAGCTTGGGCTGCCATAACAGCATACCATAGATTGGGTGGCTGAAACAACAGACACTTACTGTCTCAAAGTTCTGGAGGCTGGAAGTCCCAGATCAAGGTGCTGGCTGATTTGGTTCCTGATGAGGGCTCTCTTCTTGACTTGCAGACAGCCACCTTCTTGCTGTGTCCTCCTGGTGGAGAAAGTGAGCAAGAGCTCTGGTCTCTTCCTCTTCTTCTAAGAGCAATAATCCCATCATGAGGGGTCTACCCTCATGACCTCATCTAAGCCGAATTACATCCTGAAGGCCTCATCTCCCAAGACTATCACAAGGGAGTTAGGACTTCAACATAGGAATTTTGACAGGAAAACGTTCAGTCCGTAATATACAGTGTGGTAGGGAAGCATGGGCCTCCAAATCTATGGCTGTGGGCTTCATATCCCAGTCCTACCACTTTTTAGCAATGTGACTTAGGATAAGTTGGTTATACTCTCTGAGCCTCAGTTTCTCCTTCTGTAAATTGGGGATAGCAATCATTGGCAGAGTTAATTGTATTAGAAATAATATTTGTAAAGGGCCTAGCACCAAGTAAGTAGCCCTTCTCCTTAGAATTTCCCCAGTGATCTGGAGTATCTTTAATTAAATGAATACAGCAGCTAATGTTTGAAGAACACTCAGCTGTGTGTGTGTGTGTGTATGTGTGTGACTGATTGAGACAGAGGCCAGGAGCATGGCTGAGGCAGGAGACAGGTAAACTCTCTGGCACTAGGGAAAAACTGGGCTTCTGCAAGAGGAATTTGTTTCTACATTTCTGGAAGGTCTCAGGCTTGCCAGGAACTCCTTGGGTTGTACCAGTGCACGGAGGGTAGACTGAGAAGGCTCTTCAGGGATCAGGCCTGGAGAGTACATACAATTCAGGATCAAAGGACCCTCAGGCTGGGAAGAGTAAGCTTGGGTTTTTCACCAGAAGAGGCTCTGCCATTTACCCTCAATTACTTTTGCCATTTCCAGAATAGGGAACAGAAACTGAAATGATTAGTTTTCTAAATTGTGGGAGTTTTGAGCCTGGGGTGGGAGTGGGCGTTGGTATTCATGCGCAAAGGGCACTGGACTTTGCAAATCGCATTGGTATCTGGGGAAGGAACCAATGACCAGCACTTAGAGAGCAGTCAGAACAGGGAGGGCCACCCCTGGCTGTGAGGATAGACGGGTCATGATAGGAGAGTAGTCAGTTCCCAGGCATCCCACAGTCGGAGGGAATTGGCAGGTGGAAAATCGGAGGAAGCTGATCATCCCCCAAACCCTTCCTCTTGAGTCGTGGCTGCCGGGAGCGGGTTAACCTTCCTGACTGACTCAAGTGAAGCCTGGACCATGGTGGGGAGAAAGTACCTGCCTTCCCTCCCTCCGTCCCTCCGTTCCTCCATTCCATCCTTCCTCACTCGAGTACTCAGTGAGGATTAGACACTATCCTAAGCGCTTGTATTACATCTGTGGGCAAAACTGACAGACATTCCATGGACCTTATAAAGTATAATTAAACAGGTAATATGATACAGAAGTAAATTATATGGTATGTTGGAAGGTGTTAAGTGCTATGGGAATAAAGAAAGAAAAGAGAGCACATAATAAGTAGTCCTGGGTGGAGGTGGCAGAGGAGGTTGCGTTAGTGAGCAGGGTGGTCAGGGGAGGCTGTGTTAGGAAAGTGAGTTGAGGAAGTGACCTGGAGGAGAAAAGGAATAGCAAGATGAGTTGGCCATTTCTTTGTTTTTAAGTTTTTATTTCATATTGGAGCATATCTGATTAACAATGTGGTGATAGTTTCAGGTGCACAGTAAAGGGACTCAGCCATACAAATACATGTATCCATTCTCCCCCAGACTCCCCTCCCATCCAGGCTGCCACATAAAATTGAGCAGAGTTCCCTGTGCTATACAGTAGGTCCTTGTTGGTTATCCCTTTTAAATATAGCAGTGTGTACATGTCAATCCCAAACTCCCTAACTAGGGAGAAAGAGAAAGAGAAATATTGTATGATATTCGGAATCTAAAAAGAAATGATACAGGTGAACATATTTATGAAACAGAAACGGACTCACAGATTTAGAGGACAAACTTATGGTTACCAGTGGGGGGAGTGGGGAGGGAAGGGATAGTTAGAGTGTGCCGTTTCTGAGCTCACAATGTCTGGTAGGGAGAGAAGAAGCCAGCCAACACTGGAATTCCTGGAATATAATTTCTTCCTAACAAATTGAAGCAACATGGTTACTGGCGATGAGAAATGGCCATGCCTGCGTGGTTCCTGGTACCACCAGGCAGTGTTTGGTATCAAATGGAGATTGGGAGGTGGGGTGTAAAGCCAGAGTTCTGTAGCCCAGGTGGGTTTGCTGGGTCTTTAATGGTTCAAAACATTTGTTGGATGAGTGAATGATGAATGAGTGAATGAATGAAGGACTGAGTAAATTTGTGAACAAGTAGATTAATGAAAACTGAATGAGTAGAGATTGACTAAAACTGATATCTCTGTTAAGAACGAGTTATTTCCAAGTTCACACCAGAAGTTACTAGTGGAATATCTAGCTTCAGTGGTAGTTGCTTTAGGGCACGTTGCTTTAAATAATAAAGCAAAAGGGGCACAGGCATTTGTACCCCTGAGTCAATTTTCAAATAATACAATGAAAAATTATCCAGTTTTCTTTTAAGTATGGTTGCATAGTTAGGTTTTCACATATACCTGTAGGCAAAGGTTAAAGGGTATTCTTGGAACCAACAGGGGACTTCCCCTCATATTTAAATTAAGAGCAGACTCTGACTGATAACCTTGTTAATCACTGTACTTCGCTTATGGACAACACCTACTCTTGGTCTTTAATCATGACGTAGAGATGGAAGCAGATGATTGGATGTCACTTTGGTGGATCTTCTGGTCTAGTGGTTACCAAACTTTACAGGTTATCAGAAAGTCCTGTGACAACTTCCAGACAGACAGACTGTGTCCACACTTGAAGTCTATTGTCAGAAGTTCCAGGTATGGACCTCAGTATCTGTATTTTTAAATCCCTTCACAGGTGATTTTGTTGCAGGTGGTGTAGGGATTTAGGAACCACTGTACTAAAGTCAACTTTGAGGGCAGAAACTATGGCCTCTTTTTTAAAAAAATATTCATTTTATTGGTGTCTACTTTCATACTAAAAAAGCGGTAAATCTTTATCACTAGAAGCCAAACAAGATAGATTCATTCCCCTCTATCAAAGTAGCATTGCAGTCCTTTCTTTCTTTCTCTCTTTTCCTTCCTTCCTCCCTCCCTCCCTCCCCGTCCCTCCTTCCCTCCCTCCCTCCCTCCCTCCTCCTTCCTTCCCTCCCTCCCCCCTCCCCCCTCCCCTCCCTCCGTCCCTCTTTTCTCCTCCCTTCCCTCCCTCCCCCCTCCCCTCCCTCTCCCCTCCCTCCCTCCCTTCCTTCCTTCCCTCCCTCCCTTCCTTCCCTCCCTCCTCCTCCCTTCCCTCCCTCCTCCTCCCTTCCCTCCCTCCCCCTCCCTCTCCCCTCCCTCCCTCCCTCCCTCCTCCTTCCTTCCTTCCCTCCCTCCCTCTCCCCTCCCCCCTCCCTTCCTCCCTCCCTCCCTCCTTCCTTTCCTTCCTTCCTTCCTTCTTTCCTTTCTTTCTCACCCTCTCTCTCCCTTTATTTCTCAATTTTCCCCCAAACATAGAACTATTCTGTAAATATTACTGTACTGTTTTCTTTCTTTTTATAATGCTTTGTGCACCTCTCTCAATACTTTTTAAAGCTACACGATGTTCCAGAGTATGGAAATCACCCAGGCTCGCCAAGTTGCTGGAACCCCTTGCTTTACTCAGTGCTTTCCACATAGAAAAATGTTAATGAGCCTTTATTGCCTGAATAACTAGGAGGAGACAGCTATCTTGTACCACCCACCCATGTCCTTATTCCTAGTCTTAGGGCAGAGTAGTCCTTGCTCAAGCTCTTTCCATTCCCCTAAAGAAACCTGGTAGTAAAATAACTTGACTTCTCTTTAGGGACAGCCTGGGCTGTAGTGAGAACCACTCCACCCCTCTGGTCGATTTGAAATGGAGCTGTTATTTCCCAAAGTGAAGGAGAACAAATCAGCCAGTCAGAAGTGTGGATGCTGTAGCATCCTCAGATACTGCCTTTGAGGAGTAGAAACCATTTAAGGAAGTAGAACTTTGTCTTCCTGGAGAGTTAACCCAATGATACAGGGCAGTGTCTGGGGGGATGGAAGACCAGGCAGCCCTGGAGCTCCCTTTGGACTGGGTTGGACAGTGAAGGCTGCTCAGAGGAGCGATAGTTTGGATGGAGTTCTTAGGAGAGTCGGAATTAGCTCAGCTCAGAGAAGGCTGTTGTTCCTTTGCCTCGTGCATGGAAAGAGCTGTCCTGCCTCTGTCCCACCACATGAAGACCAACTGGCTGGTCTGCGGGGGTCTTGGAAACCAGGTAGTTAAGAAGCCAAATAAAGTAATCATTCTTCGGGCCCTCCGAGAGGGGAAATGGCAGCACCAGAAAGCTCTGCCCCTCAGCTGAGCCAAGCTCCGAGAGCCCCTTTCACAGACACATAAATATTTAATAATCATCTGTCTACAGCCAATCTAGAGGAAAAAAAATCTTTAAATAGACTGCTCGAAAGGCCAAAGCCTGAATTTTAATTGAGGTACTTTGAATTACTCCCATTAGTCAGTCGCTCTGACTTTCTCTTAGTGAGGGGTGGATTGTTTTTGAAAGGGGGATCAGAATTATTAGCAGCCCTTAAAAAAAATACAAACCTGCTGTTCCTACTAAATAATAAACTAGGGTTCTTTTTAAAAAGATGTGGCATTTTTGGAGCACAAAGCAAGAGGGTAGGGTGTGATGAGCCCTGCAGATTAGAGATGCAATTTGAAAAAGCGTTAAGGGCGTTTGGATACCTTGCTAAGCATTTCCTGGCCACATCACCTCTGTGGTTCTCCCTGATCCTGCTGAAGTTTTCAGGATGAAGGAGGCATGTGTGTGTGTGTGTGTGTGTGTGTGTGTGTATTTATTTTCCCTTTCTCTGCCCCTTGGGCCTAGAGCTTCCTGCAGCAGCTGTAACAGTCGTCTCCTGGCGGTACCCCTGGTATCTCACGCGAGCCAATTTCGACAGTCTAAAGTGCTCAGATTGAGCCATTTTGTTCTCTGTAAAATAAACCCCAGGCCACTAGGCGTGGTTTTTCATTCACCCGCCTCCTTGTCTCCCTTCGGTTGGCCCCTCTCTGCAACCCCTCCCCTCCTTTCCCATTCTCTGCCTTCGCGCCCCCTCCATGAGTGGGAGGGGAAGCAGGCATCCTTTAGGGGAGCACGGTTTTCAGCCCAGGCGTGTCAACTCCACTCGGGCACAATTTGCTTTGAGATCTGCGGCATGGAGCAGGGCCGCGGGGTCACCCCCCACCATAATTGATCTTGTTTATTCATCTGCTTCCCTGTATCTCCCTCATCCCACACTGGCCTTTGTTTGGATCAATTGCTTGAAGATTTACCGTGGTGCTAAGAGCCGCCAGCCCCAGTGTCCCCGCCACGTCGTCCATCCTGGGTGAGACCATGGAGCGGCACTTAGGGAAGAAAGTTCTCCAACTTTCCCCCCCTCCCCATCCCAAACACGGAGGACATCTCCCAGTGTTACGAGTAAGGCGATTTCCCGACTAATTTACTATGGAATCACTTTGCACGGCCCCTCGTGCACCAGTATGAGAAATGTTAATTGGTGGGTGAGCCTGAGATGCTCTTCCATGGGATTTATTGTCGTAGGCAAAGGAGGGGAAGGGGACCCGCGTCTGTCTTTGTGATGGCTCTGAGTCCGCACTCACTTGCTCCTGATTATTTTTAAAACCAATGGTAATGATGGATCTGGATCCAGTAATTTATTAGATTTTGGGTCATTAACCCTTGTGCTGCTTATGGCAGCAAATGACTTCATCGTCAGAGATGATAAGTGTTCCAAACTGTGGGGTACTTGGCCCTCCAGAGCTCTCGTCTGAAAATCAATCTGAAGCAAGTGGCAGGCATTCAAAATCCTCTCTGCTTATAGGTTTCTGCAGCATTGCCTCTAGGATTTGAAGAAGCTGGAGGGCAGCAGGGGGAGAAGAACCGCACCCCTCCTCCCCCTGGCCCGAAGACGTCTGTCGCCAAAGAGTGTTTGTGTTTGGGTGGCTAATGTCGTGAAAAGGCTGCACAATAGACTCTGTCGAAATGCATCTATGGGAGTGGGGAATGGATCACAGTTTGGAAATGGGGGAAAAGGAAAAGAAAGGAGCGAGCCTCCATCTCAGTGATCCCGTCTGTAGACTGAAGCAAATAGCTTGAAATCATTGTTGTGATTCCCATTGACTGAAGGCTGGAGGGGCTTTACTGGTTAAGCTTATAAGCCGCAGCAGTTTAAACACTTCCCCCCCCCCCTTTTTGGCCTGGTATATACCCTTTCTCCAGTTGACCTTGAAACATATTAACTCATCTTTGGAAAGAAACAAAACAAAACACCTTTTGCCTTCAAATCCGAGGCCGCCTTCTGTCTTGGAGTGTTATATAAATAGGTGGCATTGCCCGGTACCCCTGACTGTGGGGCACAGAAGATTGCTGTGGTTCCTGCCGGCCTGGCTCCATGCAGGGTGAGTAACGAGACACTCTGCGGCTCCCCCGCTGTGTCCCTCTGCCACATGGGGCCAGCTGACAGCACTGTTCAGGTCAGGGAATTCCTTCCCCACCTTTGAGGATGGAACCAATGTTTGAGCAGTGCTGGAGAGCTTCTGAGCATGAACCCATCTTTAAGCACTACGTAGGTCCTTTCCTTAAATGTGCAATACCTTCCACTGCAGAATTTTCAAGTGGAAATATCTGGGTGGAGATAGGGATTTTTTAGAAACTTTTCAGTGGAAGAGATTTAGTCATCATTTAGCCAATTCCCTTAGTTTTGCAGATGAAGAACCTATGACCCACACATGTCAAGTGCTTGTCTAAAATCACACAGACTGTAGCAAGCAGAAGGGGTCCTAGAACCCCGAGCTCCTGAGCAGTGGTGCACCTGGGGGTGGGGACAGGTCACCCCAGGTGCAGGCAGTAAGGGGCTGCCTTGGCTTTGGAGGATGCATGAACAGTAACAAAGCCCCTGGCTTCAACTTTAATCCCACCATGAGCTGACAGTTCCAAACAATGTCAGTGACAAAATACCCCTCCTCCTAGGGTGGATGCTCCCACGAGACCCCTCTTCACCTCTTTGGTTCACCACTGCTCCTGACGCCTGGGTTGTGTCTCCCCCACTAAGATGCATCCCCATCAAACAAACCACAAGCAAACAAAGAACAAATCCCACGTTAGAAGTATGTACTCTGGGTTCTTTCGAAGTATAGTAAGGAAAATAGCCTTTTGGTGAGCCTACTTGACTGGTGTAGAAAAAGCGTGACGTCTTAAAATCCACATGTGGGAGACCCAAAAGAGCGGTGCCGGGATTTGCTGGACCGTGCCTCGCCTGCATCCCTCTGGCGTGTGGGTGAGGGCTGCTGTGCCCTGCTCTCACTGAGGCTGGGCCAAGAGCTCCTAGCCCCGGGTCTGTGTTGGAACCAACAGAGCTGGAGACTCTCTGGATTCGTGTGTAAATCTAATTCTCTCCCAGATACTTAGAGCCTTCAGGGAAGCTCTTGGTGGTCTGAGGGCCTGAACAGCATTATGTGTGTGTCTCTGTGTGGTCATTTTGGCCAGACGGGCTGCTGTCCAGGCTTTTCCTCTCCTCTCCCGCCGCCCCCTGGAGGGGGTGGGTAAATATTCCAGGCTGACTTCAGCTGCCGAGTCATCAGTTCTGACAGATGGCTGTCTCTTTGCAGCCACCCCCCCACCCCTTTTCTCCCAGTCCCTCATTTCATCTTCCCCCCTGTCAGAACTCACCCTTCGGCAGAAATCTTTTCCAAGAGCTAGATGTGAGCCTCAAAGAGAGGCCGTCAAGGTACTTTTCGTAATTTTCAAAAGTCATTTCCCTGCCTCCATTCGCACCCCCCCCCCGCCCCCGCCCTCTCTCCATTGTAATTATGTCTTAGCAGTTACCCAAACCAGCACGGCAGCAGCCCAGCCCTCTGCCCCTGCGGGCACAGCCTTTTCCCCCACAGCTGGCCTGGGGCACGGTCCCTGGGAGAGAAACACTGGACAAACACGGCTTCCTCCCCGTTGGCTTTAGGGGCGTTGGTGGTGTAGTCCCATGAAGAAGGAAAACTTAAAATAGTCCCATATCCTCTTTGCTCTAGCAAAGGGCCCTGAGGGAGTTCCCTACAGGCCAGGTCCTCAGTAGTGTTGAGGGTACTCTTAATCCAGTTCACGTGCGTCTCTTTAAGAGTAGGGGACATCCATTCCAGAACATTCTCTGCCATTTCTTGACTCTCCCCCTCCTCTCCCTCTCAGGTTTCAACCTCGCTCCCTCAGGAAGGAGTCAAGGAAAGACGTCATCTTTTCTCTCTGTACCTTGATCTCTGCCTCCACCCACCTCCGAATCCCTCCCGTGGCTGGTTCTCAACAGGTGACCTGGCCACAGGAACAGGAAGAGGAGTGATGTGTGTCTCTGGTCCTCTGCAGACACCGGGTATGGCCAGCCCCAGTTGAACTGAGATCCTGGGGGTAAATTATCCTCCACGAAGGGCACTGGGACTTGACATTCAAAAATTCTATTCATTGAAAACAGACACTAGCCCCGAAAACCTGGTTTAGTAGCTAAAATCGGTAACCGCAAGAGGATAAATCTAGTTTGGCTTGTTTGTACTGGTCTAATTTAATATGATCTCCCTTGGAGTTTCCAGCGTCTAGATTTTCTAGATCATTAAATCCATTACTTTTCAGCATTAGCTTTTTTTGGGGGGTGGGGGGAGGATGGGGTAAGGAGTGGGTATATATTTTAGTGGCATCCCACACTAATCAGGAGAGGCTTGTCAAAGCCCATTTGGGGTCTGGAGTGACTAATTCCTGGGCCTATGGTTCTAAAGGAGCATTTCTACCCATTTTACACAAAAGACCCCAGCAGCCGAGTTAGAAAAAGCATCTTCTTGCTGCAGCCACTGCTATCCTAGGACCCACAGGAGGGGTGGAGGCGTCATCCCCAACCTCCTGGAAAAGCTGGGTGCCAGCATGAAGGGTGTGGGTGAATGTGGCCGTCTCATTTTCCCATCCCTGGGATGGTCTAAAGAGCTTGGGAGGAATAGCTATGGGCTGATGTGTGACCTTGAGGACATGGGCCACCTCTCAGATCCTTGGTACCCTCATTAAGACAAGAGGAGCAGTTCTCACACCTGCCTCTAGGGGGTGGTAGGCTGAGGCGGGTGGGAGCTGCTTGAAAGTCACCCAGTGCTCTTGCAGCCATCCTGTTTCATTAAGACTCACCTCTCCTTCGTCCCATCTCATTTTTCACATCTGCAAGAAAGAGATTGAGTGGAATTAAGTGAGATTTTAATACCATCTACCCTTTCCATGTTAACTTTTGCTAAGTCGACGGTGAGTAATAGACAGAGTTCTCGGTTGCTGCAGCCCTTAGTCTGTACCAGGTTCCCCTCCTCCTTCACCTAATGTGTCTTGCCAACCAGACAGCTGCAGCCCTCTTCGTAGTGAGATGTGCTTGTAGGCCATGGTGTGTCTCAGAAGCCCCAGTCAGGGCTACACTTGCTCCAGGGCAGGGCTCCAGCTCAGACACAACACCCAAGCTTCCATGGCCCTGCTCCCACAGCAAAGAGCCAAGGGGAGGCTACAGGAATCATTTGATTGGGAATTTGAATCCATGGCTAAATATGTGTGTGTTTTAATGTGCGAGTGTGTGCGTTTGTTTCCCTTCATGTCTTTTTCAAACTTTGGTAAGATGGTCCTTTCCTTAATTTTTTGACATTATCTTTAAATAGTCCGTATGGTTTTTTCCTGCCCCATAACCCATCCAAACAAAAAGAAAGCATAGGGACAAAGCAAGCTAGGAAGCAAGTTTTTGCAGCTTGTCAGTTTGAGCAGTAAAGCAGCATGTGTATGTGTGTGCGCACATGCGTGCATGACACTGGAGTGAAACACTTCATCATTAAAGGGTGTCCTTCCTTGGGCAGAAGAAGACACTGCACGGTGTCTCTTCCTGCATAATTGGCCTGTCTTTTCATACCAGCCGAGATGCTTGTTTCTGTCTAAGCCCATGCACTCCCCACAGGTCAGGAGCGATAGTAAAAACCTGTTGTCTGGCTTTGTATTTGGAATAATGGAGTCACTAATCTACTTGATCTGGCCAAGTCAGATAAAGAAGAAAGTGAGGGATGCCTGTGTTTCAGGGATGGAAGGTACTTGTAAAAGCAATTTCTTTTGGGGAGGGGGAGTAGGGGGAGACACACAGGAGGAAAAAAAAAACAAAAACGGAGCAAAGACTGTAGGAAACCTTTTAATTAGTACTAATTACCTCAGCAGAAAATGTTGGAAGCTTGAAAGGATTTGTGTCAGCAAGTGAAAGATCAAAGATTGCTAGGCTCGCATTTTAATCTGTTGGCTATAAAAAGGAATGAGGGGGGTGGTAATGGGACCCAGGAGAATGGCTGCCCAGGTGGCTCTGCCCTTAATCCCTTCTTTACTGCTGCAGCCTGAAGCCTAGTCCCAATTACATAATAAGATGATTTAATTTAATTTTTTTCTTTGACGTTAACTGGGGTGCAGAGAAGAGGGAGGGCTTCCCCCCCTTTCGTGAGGATGGGGTGGGAGGGTATCACTGACTCCGTAGCTGCACAATCCCTTCTGTTGATTTTCCCAATCTTTTTCCCCATCCAGCCAACTGACATTTTAATTTCAATCAAAAAACAAAAACAAACTGCACACAGGGGAAAGAGTTCTTCAAGGAGGAAGGAGTCTCTGGGTGCACTAAGGAGGTGAGGCGTCTCATGTGGTTGGTCTGTGGTGAGGACTTAAGTGGGACAACGGGTAAACTGTGTTACTGGAAAACTCTACCTGGTGTATTTCTCACTGTGACAGTTCCTTAAAAGTCTGTGGGCAGAGAGAGAGAGAGAAGAACGGTGTTGACAGCCCGCACCAGCCATCATAGAAGGCACCTCTGCTCCTTTCCTCTTTCCTGTCACCACCCTCTTCCTGTCCTCTTTAAGAATGGATTAGGCTGGGACAGGGTCTGTGTAGCTGCAGGTGCTCTGCCCACGTGCCCTTGGCACTCACCATTCCTGTGTGTACCAGTCTGCAGCTCTTTGCTTGGGCCACTGGAACCTGCTCAGCCCTCAATCAGTGGCTGATGGGAGGAGGTGGATAAATATCCCAGCTCCCTCACCCCTCACTGGAGATTTCGCTAAGAAGCGGTCCACATTTCATCCCATGCTACTCCAGAGCAGGAGTTGGCTCCAGGGCCCAATCTGGCCTGCTAACTGTTATGGCAAATAAAGTTTTATTGGAGCACATTTATGCCCATTCATTTACCTGTTATCTGTGGCTGCTTTCACAGAGTTGAGTAGTTGTGACAGAGAGGATATGCCTCTTACATCCTAACGTATTTACTATCTGGCTGTTGACATGAAAAGTTTGCTGATCCCTGCCCTAAAGAGGGATTGAACCCTAGTTGCCCTCGGCAGTAACCTACCTCGTGATGCATCCTTTACTAACTTCTCTCCCTTTCTTATCTCACTTTCCAATGCTTTGTGCGATTACCTCCCAAGTAAAAGTCTTACTCTTGCATCCTCATCTCAAAGTCTGCTTCTGGAAGCTCCAACCTAAGGCCTTGAGTGTGTGCTCATGCAAAAAGACAGAACCCCTGCAGTGAGTTCTGGTTTACCTCTCACCGTCCCTTCCAGGGTCCAAAGTGTACACCTTCAGATGTGTTGTGATCCAGAATAGCAGCTCAGCTTAGAGAACTCGGAAATGCTGTAGAGTGTTGCCACTTTGACTCAAAGACCTCAGCTCAAGTCATTGAACCTTTCTGTTCATCAACTTAGGCTCATTTGTAAGCTTTTAGGAGATGGGGCCCAGGAAAAAAGCCTGCATGGTAGAATCGAGACTCCTGGCTCTGGATCCCTGAGTGTGGCTCAGTGCTCTGGGGATTGACACTTTTAACATTTTCAGTTACGGGAGACCTGACCTATAGTGGCCCAGCTCCATTTCAGGAGGCCAGACCATCGGACACAATGTCTAAATATCCACTTCCACTAGGACAGGCTACCAGGGGTGGTTTGGGGCCCAGATCACCTGGTGTTTGGCTTGTGTCTCTTCAGTCTTACGTGTAAATGTAACATGCCTGACACCCAAAATCTAGCATACAACACCTACTCGTGTATAACTATTTTTTGTTTTCCTTTGTTCTCCTTTATCTCCTGATCTCAGTTAGTTCATTCTGACATCCATGTATCTTGAGGATGGAGAGGGTCTTAACTGGCAGATGAGAGAACTAGATGCATCAGCACCTTGCCCTTTGTATCCGTTAGCTATTGCCGCATAACAAATCACCCCCAAATTTAGCGGCTTAAAACAACAAACATTATTTTTCACACAGTTTCTGTGGGTCAGGAGTCTAGATGTGGCTTAATCTGGGGTCTCTCACAGGCTGCAATTAAGATGACAGAGTTTTAATCATCTCAGGGCTCAACTGGGGAGGATCCATTTCCAAGCTGATTCACATGTTGTTGGCAGGATTCCGTTCCTCACAGGTTGTTGGACTAAGGCCCCATTTTCATCCTGGGTATTGGTTGGAGGCCTCCCTTGGTTACTTGCCACATGGGCCTCTGCACAGGGCCACTCATAACATGGCAGCTCGCTTTCAAGGAAATGAGCGAGGGAGAGAGAGAGAGGGCTAGCAAGGGAGAAGTCATGGTCTTTTTGTGATCTTATCTCGGAAGTGAGATCCCATCACTTTGCCGTATTCTACTCCTTAGAAGCAAGTCATTAGGTCCAGCCGACACTCAAGCAGAGGGGGTGACACAGGGACATGAACACCAGGAGAAAGGGCTCATCGGGTACCATCTTGGAAGCTGTCTCCCACACAACTGACTGTCAGTCCTAATAGCCCATCATTTCTGGGGTTGCTTAAGAGTGAGGTCTCCAACTTGAGCACATTTTACTGGTTGTCTTTCATCATTAAATAATATTAATTCTTTTGAAATGAAGTCTTCCTAAAACTTCTATTACCCACTCCTCTGTTTTCTTAACGAGATTATACAGAGTATACTTCTATAATTTTCAAGTCTCAGCTCAGCATCTAAGTCTGTGAAAGTGTCACTCCTGGACTTTCAACCTAAAGGAATCACTCCTTCCGAGCTCCTGTAGCACTTATTTTCTATATTGTTTATTTGGCATATAATCATTAATTGCTTTGTGACATTTCTATTGTGATCTTGAGTTACTCCTTGAATCTTGTGTTGTTTAATTTCCTCATGTCGACATCTTGTCTCTCCATGAGAATTATAAACAATCTGAATGGAGCAACTGTCTAATACTTCAGGTAGAAGCAATGCAGTGGAGGTTCTCTTTAAATATGTAGTGACTTTTTTCCTTTGATGTTGGTGATTTCTGACTCCTGACCATGATTTTTGATGGCTGCCGAAGAGTGTATTACTGATGGCCCCTATGCTGAGTGGCCCCAGGATACTCTGATTAGCTTTGGTTTATTTGTTTATTTTGGTAGGTGGTTTTGTTTTAGTTTTCAGTCTGTTTTTCTTTGGTGTCAACGCAATAGCCACGGTTTCCCTACCTTTTCTTAATTGAAGCCCAAGAGTGGGAAATGAGAATCTTAAAATGCTGCTTTGTTTGAGTCACAGTTTTCTGAATGAATGCTTAAGATCCCCTTCCATGATATCCTGGGTTTGTGACATCATCGTTGGGGTTGAGAGGGGAAAGAAAAAGGAACAAGCCTTTATTGGACATGGACTTCATGCCAGCCTTATTCACTTACCTCTAGTCTCATGGCCGTGTCTTGGAGAATGAAGATGGATGCAAGCGTGAGCTGTAGACAAATAGTGTGCTGTATTTTTAAATTCTGAATGATGGTTGTGTTAAACCAGGAATAGGAAGCCAAGTCTGGGGAAAGGAGAGTGAAAATGAATACGATGTAAGGAACGTGGGGTTAACTCCTGCAGCAGTGCTTATATTCTGAGTTCTCAGGCCTGGCTCAAACAGCTGCTCCCAGTGGCTCCCCGTCACGGTATCACTTCCTTGGGCACCTTGAGAACCTTGGCACTCTTGATGGGAATCGTAGTCCCTTAGGAGATGTTATAGGCTGACTTTGTCTCCCCCCACATTCATATATTGAAGCCTTAACCCCCGGTACCTCAGAGTGTGACCTTATTTGGAAATAGGAGTGTTGTAGACGTAATTAGTTAAAATAAGATCATGCTGGAGCAGTGTGAGCCCTTAATGCAATATAACCAGTACCGTTACAAAAAGAATGCCATGTGAAGAGACAGACCCACACGCAGGGCAAATGCTGGGAGAGAGGCCTGGGGCAGATCTCTGCCCAGTGCCTGCAGAGGGAGCACGGCCCTGCTGACACCTTAACTTCTGGCCTCCACAACTATGAGACCAATTTCTATTGTTCTAAGCCGCCCAGATTAAGGTACTTTGTGACCGCAGCCCTAGGAAACTAATCCAGGAGGTCTTTCTGACCTGGTTTCAAGGCCCTGGACCGCGTGTCCTGTCCTTGGTCTTGAATCACTCCCCTTGTGTTCTGACCCCATGCTCTGCATTGGCGTGCCATTACCTTCAGGATCCCCCATTCTCTCAGGCATGGAGGGTCACGTCTTCTGTGGTGCTTCCAGCGTGGTGGCTGCTTCGCCGTGGAAAAAGGAGACCATCAAGAGTGAGGAAGGGGATGTCTCTGCCCACACTCAGGCGGCTACACTGGGGCAAATCTGAAACGTCTGAGGGGCCCTGTCTCAAGCCTGGGACAAGCCCATTCAGTGTGGGCTGTTTTCTTCTTGGGCTTCCCTGGCTCCCCAAGAAGTGTACACATCTTCCAAGGCTGTGCACAGTTCAGGGCCTCTGAGCGCTAATGAGAGCTATGGCTTCCAACTCCTTCTTGATATGTTTGCTG
Organism: Eubalaena glacialis; assembly: GCF_028564815.1. NCBI lineage: Eukaryota > Metazoa > Chordata > Mammalia > Artiodactyla > Balaenidae > Eubalaena > Eubalaena glacialis. Next base: position 59,484,395 of record NC_083716.1, on the reverse strand, counting down.
TCACTTTCTTTCCCAGTGATGGTTGGGAAGGGAAAAGTCACGCAGTCTGTCGATCTTGTCTTTCCCCATGAAACTGGGAAAGTTCTATTACATTCCTCGCGGAGACTGACAGCTGTGCCATCTCTTCGTCACTGCGGTGGCTCCTTTCTGTATCATGAAATGGGCCAGCAGGACTTGGCTGTAACCCTCAGCGGCTGTGGAAGAGGGCTTACGGGATGCTTGTGAGAGCAGGAGGAAAAGAGAGAGGCTCTCCCCACAACAGAGGGACCAAAGGCATCATGCTTCACCTAGTCCAGAGTTTCTCAGCCTCGGCACTAACGATGTTTTGGGACAGATAAGGCTTCATTGTGGAGGCGGTCCTGTATATCGTAGGATGTTCAGCAGCATCCTGGCCTCTACCCCTCAGGTGCCAGCAGTACCTCCCAGTCATGACAACCAGAACTGTCCTCAGACTTTGCCACATGCCCTCCGGCGGGGGGGGTGGGGGGCAAAGTCACCCCTGGTTGAGAACCACTGATCACATCCCTTCAAACAATTGTAGGGATCACTGTGAGGGCCTGCAGTGTTCTCTTAGGAGTGGGTGCAGACCCTTCGAATTAGGAAGGGGTGATTATGGGTACATGCTAGGCAGGTGTGGAGAGTTAGAGGAACTCTACAGGCATCAAGAGGTCAAACTTGCAGGGAGTTTTAAAGACATAGAGGGAAAAGTAGCTTCAGTGGATGCACGGCGTTGCAGATCTGAACATTGGAATTAATCGGGCTCTGATCATCACATTACCCAGGGGTTTCTGCGCTGCTCATGGGTAGGAAAACTTTCATCTCGGTTGGCCCAGCACTATTCTAGTTAAAGCCTGTTTTCCTGGCATAACCAGTAGTATTGCCCCTTGACTCTGGGAGATGCCCCAGTTTAGACAACAGATTATATGGTGGTCCTACCCATGGGCCAAACACAGCCCACTGCTGTTTGTGGACAATACCGATATGAATTTGGATGCCTTTGGGTAGAGTGTGTACTCTGATTCCCTCAGTCCTCACCACTCCCTATTATCTTGCCTGCATTTTCTGTATTTTAGCATTTCTAAGATGTACATTTTTTCCCCCACATTTTAGCACCCCTGAATCCATCTCAAAATTGATGGCTTCTTAAAATTGTCATTGGCCAGGAGGCAGCTGTGATGTTATTGTTGTTGTCAGCACACACTTCAACTTGGTTATAGTTTGTTCTTATTATTTTCACTTCGGTTGACTTATATGTATTTTTGATATCTCATGTGCTGTTTAAAAATTCACTGTGATTTGACATTGAAAGACAATTATTGTGTATATGGAGAGGGCATAAACTTGTTATTATAAAGCAAATATTTGTCATTGGAGTAAGGACCTTGATTCATAGTTTCTTGCAAAGCAATGAGCAGGATATAAAAAAGGAAGAGAGTTCCTGAGGCATTTTAAGGTAGGAAGCATTGGGTCATTTTTAACTTGCAGTGGTTCTTCTCTCTTACCAAGACATAGAATAATGGTGTGTCTGTAATGGACAAGCCTTGGATTCCTTGAAATATAGGGTTTCAATACCTGATTGGTCCCTGAAGGTATTTGAGTTGGGGGACCCCCACTCTTTCTCACACTTTTGTATGCATAGAAATGATGTGGGGAATTGACTGTACATATCCAGACCCCACCCACAAAGAAGCTGATTTGTAGGTCGGCGTGGACCTTGGCATCTGTATGTTTAATAAGTGTCTCTTGAGATGCTGATGCGCGTGGTCCACAAACTGCCTTTCTAGACACCCTGGTAAAGTCACCCCTCTTTCTTTATTCCACTCTGGAGGAATCTGAGGTCCAGAGAAGGGAAGGAAGGGCCCTGCTCACGCACAGCGTGTTGAGTGAGCTGGACTGGAGTCCAGTCTGCTGACCGCTGGTGCAGTGCTCTTCCCTTGATGCCTCACTAAACACTCTTTAACTGAGCCAGGGGAGGACTGCTGAGCTGTGTGGCCAGCTCAAGGGAGGTCTGCCTTTTGGGGTCTGACCCGGAGTGAAGCAGCTGGGGCTCACTAGCCTGGCCTCTGAGCGCTCCGTACTGTGTGTGTGTGTACATATATATATGTACATATGTACATACATATATACATACTTGGTACCTGGGTGTGTATCTTTGTTTGTTTCCCCTGCTATAGAAAACATGTTATGTTAAAGAAGGTAAGAGTATCTTTGAGGAAAGGAAGTGGGGCACGTAGGAGAGTAGATAGCGAGAGGAGCAGGAAGCAGAAGAGAAAACTTCCAGGTGAGTGTGGCAGGGAGAGAAGACAGGACTGGGGCCGGGGTGGTCACCTCTTACGTTTCCCCAGTGCTTTTTCTCGTCTGCCAAGAGCTCTCCCCAGTTTTCCTTTGCATGTCCAGGTTTGAAGTGGGGGACAGGGGGGTTGCCTAATGCTAGTACTGCCGAACCGCCTCCCCAGTGCAGTCCCTTTACTCTAAGGGGAGAGACATTTGGGAGACCAGTGAGGCTCCCCTACAGCCACCGGACAGGAACTCCTTCCAGGCCCCTATGCTGAGCTGGCCGCTCAGGGGGCCCTGGGGTGGTGCCTGGACACGGCCTGTCGAGAGTGTGTCCTCCAGGCTCCCCTGGGAGTTCCCCTCCAGCCCTTTCCCCGGGTGGGGGCACCCTCCCAGATGGTGCTGAAGGAGAGGGCTGCCCTTGTGTGCAGGCCTCCTTGTAATAGCTGCCCTCCAAGGACACCCTTCCTGCTGTTGAGAAAACCTCCACCTGAGAAAACAGAATACAGCCTGTGGTGGGTGTGTGCATGAAACATACCTATTTAGAAATTCAGAGCCTGTGCAAAGATAGCCTCGATTTTCTCCTGACTTCTTCTTATGCCTTTCACCCTTCTTCCTAATTTCGTGTTTAGAAGTGGTATTTTCCAAGCTTCCTGTAAAGAAATAGCTGAATGAGCCTGTATTGTAAACATTTCCGGGGCTCTCTTGGCCCTGTCTTCTAGAAAGGAGACAGGATCAGGATTTGGACCTTCACCCAGGGCAGGTACATAGGTTTTCCCTTCCTCCTACTTAGCTGCCACTAGGAGAGATGCAAAGAGATAGAACCCATTGGGCCTGCAGTCCCGTTAAGCTTATTTGATTGTCAGGGAGACAAGAGTAAGACACCTAGGATGATAGGAGAAGAGACCAGGTCTGTGGCCCACTGGTGGAAGGAGTGTGCAGTGCAGAAGCCCTTTGGGAGTTGAGTCCAGGCATGGTCGGCCGGGTTTGGCTCAGCCTGAGACATCTCCTCCCAGGAGGGTGTGTTTAAGCTCCACCTTGAACTGTGGGTGAGAGGTAACGACAGCAGAGAATAGGTGGAGGCATTTCAAGTGACGATAAAATGACCAGACAGGTTACCCAGTCTCCCCGCAGGTCTTGGCAGGTCCTTAGAAGGTGATAGGAATAAAATCTGGAGGTCTGACTTGAAAGCCGGGTCACGACAGATCAAAAAGTTAGCTTTGTTAAAGGCTTTGGGCCCATTCTTACCTATAGACAACCCCTGGTGATCCCAAGTCATGAATCCACCCGGAGGCCTGTCCCGACCTGAGTTCCCTTGCTTTGAAGTAGGCTGTCCTCTGCAGCATGAGGAAATAATTTGCTGCCTGCTTCAATGAACCATCAGGAGAGCCAGCAGACCTAATGACATGTGAGAATATTAACCTCCTACCACGAAGAGCTGTGAATCTTGAGCGGCAGTCTATAATTCAACCTGGACTCCTGAGCCAGACCTCTCCGGCTTTCTGTCTCACTCACTTTCTCACTTACACCCAGAGAGCGAAGGAGAGACCTGCTCATAAAACTTTATATTCTCCAATAGTGCAAGCCTTGCTGATCTGTTTAGTAATGAGTGACTTTCCTTTTGTAGTTGTGGAAAAAAGGATATCCTCAGAGGCAGGAAGGAGGGGGAGATTTTGTTTTTCTTTCTTTCTTTCTTTTTTCTTTTTTTAGGTTTTATTTTACTTCAGTTTTTTCTTCCAGTTTTATTGATATAGTAGACATCCAGCACTGTATAAATTTAGGGTGTACAGCGTAATGATTTGACTTACCTACATCATGAAGTGATTATCACAGTAAGTTGAGTGGACATCTATCATCTCCTATAGATACAAAATTAAAGAAATAGAAAAAAACTGCTTTTCCTTGTGATGAGAACTCTTAGGATTTACTCTCAACGACTTTCATCTATAACATACAGCAGCGTTAATTATCTTTATCATGCTGTACATGACATCTCTAGTACTTACTTATCTTATAACTGGAAGTTTGTACCTTTTCACCACCTTCACCAATTCTCTCTCCCCCACCCTCTGGTAACCACAAATCTGACTTCTTTTTCTGTGAGTTTGCTTGCTTGCTTGTTTGTTTTTGAAGTATAATTGACCTACAACAAACACTATGTTAGTTCCTGGTATACAACATAGTGATTCAGTACTTCTGTACATTACAAAATGATCACCATAATAAGTCTAGTTACCATCTGTCATCATACAAAGGGGAGTATTATTTTTCATGTTGCATTTTGCATAGGATTCTTCTAACATGGGGAAAATGCATGATATCATGGAGGTGACTGTTAGAATGCTTGGATAACCAAACTTCTTTGTAATTCTGTACTTCGTCTTAAAAATCAAAGAAAAATGGAGGTTAGGACACTAATCTTAGGACACTTGAGTCTTGGAAGGGATCTTAGAGGTCTTTTAAGGTCACCTGGAGGCAGTAGGAGCACTTAAACCTCATTGTGTTACGGCCAAGTGTTTTTGCCCTTGTTTCACGAGATCTTGGGCCCCTTGAGGACACGATAATATCTTAACCAGGTTTGTACTCCCAGGCCTGTCAGAATGTTTGATCTTTCAACGCCTCGAATAATGTTAGTCAAAAGATGGAGCAAATCATCTGCTCCAATCCCACATTTTGCATATGGAGAAAACCAAAGTCCACAAAGTAATGTACTCATGGGCATAGCTAGAGGGTACTTGGGCTGAAGTCTGCCATCCTGGTTTTATGACTGCTGCTCTTGGCGGTAGAACACCATTGTGGGGTTTTCACAAGCATTGTGTTATTCTGATGGAGGTGATCTGGGAAACTCAGTGAAGCCAAGCACAAACATAGGACCAGAAGACCAAAATCAGAAGATAAATATGGAAATGAGAAATTAGCTGGGGGTGGGACATGTTCAAGGATGTGGAGTCATGGCTGCCTGGCAGAGACACCTAGCACAATAGGAGTCCTTGGACCAGGAGAGTATTCCTCACTTTGCTAGAAAAGCCAAGCCCACCAGGCTCCAACGCAGGTGAGAGCAGACCTGTTTCATTCACCCTAGGTAGGGGATGCTCAGTTGATATTTGCCGATGGAGGAATGAATGAATGATCCATTCTGTGCATATCAGGGTACTGTTCTATTCAGCCAGGCCATTTAATTTCCATATCTCAGTGTCTCTCCATAATACTGGACACAGACAGCCTTTTGATGACATATAGATGTAATGAAATCAAAATTTTTCCCTCTGCTGACTTGATGAGCACAGTGAATGCAAAAGCCGATGGTTAACGCCCATTCTGGATATTTGTAATTCTCAGCCCTTCTGGTCTCTCCAAATTGCTCTCCTCTTTCTTCTGCCATTTTGTTGTTGTTCTTCTGTTTAAAATTAATTTTATTAAAACAAGTCAAATGAAAACCACTCCTGTCCAGGGCATCTCAAGGTCCATTCATTATGGCTTCTTATCTTGGCAGGCGATCGACATGGAAAGGCAGCTCAGCCATTATGCACATACAAAGCCCATCACTTCCCTACCAATGGCCAATCCATCAAACATTTATCTTTTGCCCTCTGAGCACTGTGTCACTTTGCCTGTCACTCCCTAGTCTAGGATGCCTTGAAAGATGAAAAAACGCAGGGGTGGAGGGGTGGTATTTTTTTCTCCCCCAACTTTTCCCTCCCCAGATAGTCCTTGTTAATCAGATTTCATACTTGAGACTTGAAACTCTCCCTGCACCCCTGCCCTTCAAACCCCTTTTCTGGCCGTAGGAAGATTGGGGATGGCCTGCCACATTCATGCTGAACTTTTTAATGAATGGTGGCATAATGAAGGACATAATGAAACTTTGGTTTAGCTTAAGGGTTTTTCTCCTGCAACCTACTTTAGAGTAGAGAATGTTACAAAGGGAAGAGATGTCTGAAATAATTGAATCCAGCCTCCCCAATTTACAAAACATTATGGGGCAAGGATATGACTGAAGCATGGCAGGAAAGTAGTCACCAAGGCAGCACGGGGATCAGGGTCCCTGGTCATTCTTCAGACAGAGGTTCTGCCAAGCTGCTCTGTTGCCAGATGATTCTGCATAAGTGTTAGTATCTCTTGGAAAGCTTTGGCTACTTGCTTCCTTTTCTTTGGTCACTAGTTACCTCTATAGAAAATACACACATTATTGTTTGCAAAACGGTCTTTCAAATATCAGCAATCCTTATATTTATCTAGGTTTGTTTACATATACTTTATCCCATGTCTTCCCCATTCCAATATATGCAAACTATACAGGTCAGGGATTTTCTTGCCCCTGGGATGGATTAGAAAATTAAACCTGAGGGGTGTTCTTTTTCCAAAGTCTTACAGCACATCTAGGAAAACAGAGCTTCTCTCCCCTAATTTAGCGGTCTTACTTTGTGTGTCTTCTTACTATGTTTTGTGTTTGGCTTCACTGAGTTGACAAGATCAGAACACCACGTGCCTTGGAAAACCACCACCAGCACATTCTGCCCCCAAGGGCAGCAATCAGATAACCAGAGAGGCAGACAAGGAAGAAAGAACCTTCGTTTAGTCCCAGGAAAGTCCCTTGTTCATCGCTGTACATCTACAGGCATTGTCTCCTCTTTGTCCCTAGCACTGTCACTTCTGTTAGGTGTTGGTCCTCAGGGCCCAGAATGTGCCATTATATGAAATGGAGCCCAAACCTGACACAGTCGTTCTTTGAAAGGTTTTGCAAATCACAGAGCAAGGGCTGCTTTGGAAGAAGGAAAATGGCTCCAGTAGCAAGCGACTTTTGGAGGTTACCATATCTCCCAGGGCTTTCTTTCCTGAAGGAGATATAAAGCTATCCTGTAGTCTGGGACAGAAAACATGTTTTCACCTTTTTCAGCCAACTGGGACCTCACAGAATCAGCACTTGGCACGTTTTTGCTGGTTTTCCTGGCCCGATTCCATTCCAGAGGGCCCTGCCCATGGGGAGCTGGTCTTTGGGCAAGTATTTGATGAGGGCCCCTCTGGGTCTCTAGGGCCTGGAGGCCCAGCCATGTAAATGTCTCCTTTTCTGGTTGGTTTGCAATGAGTAGACACCATCTGTTGAATTAGAAATTCCCTTTGCGGAGGGTGGTGAAAGCCGCATGTGGAAGAGACACTGTTATCTTTCAAGCACACAGTTCATGAGGTTGAAGAGCTGTGTTCTTGGCCCAACATATGTTTGCCCAATGGCCATGGGAGCCTCCCCTACAGGGCGCTGGATTCCGTCCCATGGCGACGTGCACACATACCGCGGCTGCAGCACACCATGTCCGCGGCCTTACATCTCCCCAGTAAAGAAAACCTCCATTTATAGAACCCGCCAAACAAACTCACTCTTTAGACTCTTAAAAACAAACAAGAACCCGAGGCCACAGGCTCCATGCGTGCATGTGTGGTTTTGTAAAATCTCAAGCCGTGAATCAAAATAATTTTAGAGACGTAGTCAAAACCCAGAACCAAGCCCTGTCACCAGGGTGGGAGAAATGTAGGAAAGATGGGCTGAGAGGAGAGGAAGACAGCCAGATGGGCAGAGTGATGGGAACAAGACGTGGGGACATCTGACATGTTCATAGGGAGGGTACGGGTACCTCGTTCCTCACTTCTGTCCTTAGGGACTCACTTGCTGTAATAACTTCAGGACAAACGTAGGAGGATGGGCCTAAAAGGTGACCCCTAAAGCCCTCATTACTTTTCTCTCAACATCTAGAGCCCATCTTGCCCATACTGCTTAGTATATGCTGTCCTATATGATTTCTCCTCCTTTCAAGTTTAACTTCTTTCTCTCTTCCCATAGATGATAAACCCACTGGGAGCGGGTGCCATGAACTGTGCATCTTTCATATCCCCAGATGGAGGTGCTCGTTGAGAACCTGACATACTGGAAGTGGATGTCACAGACAGGCTTTCTGGTTCTCAATAAGCTTTTAGGAATGTCCATTACTGGAGTGCCAGAATCAAATTCTCTCTTCTTCTCATGTTCTTTCGCCACCACCTTTGGCATAAAGTGCAAGTAGAGGCTCAAAAGATGAGAATTCAACTGGACTGAGACTTGTCTGCTCAAGCCCATCTCCTCTTTGAAGTTCTCCCTGAGCCAGCCCTCCCCACCCAAAGCAGTGCTTATCATTCCCAATCTAACCCACTACCCTGCGTTCTATGGCAACTGCTTTCTTGTCTGTATCTACTACTTAACAGTAGGGGACTATGCCTCAACCATCTCTGTAGCCCCAGAGTTTAGCAGAGTGCTAGGCACTGAGTTGGCGCTCACTGCATTTTTGTAAATGAATGAATAAGCTATAGAGGTACATGCCGAGGGGACCGTTAGCTGGTAAATTTCAACCCAGCCCTACCTAATGAATACTTAACCTCATGAGAACCACATTAAAAAAAACTATAAGAACTCGTTCTTCAGGGGATTGTTCTAGGAGGGCTAGGACGGGAGTAGAGATCGAAAGGAAAAAGAATCTGAAGACCATCTAGGTTGATCATTACAGTTGAGGACCTATAATGAATGAATTACAAAGAGATATACTGTGTTTTGGTAAAGAGTGTGGCAATGGTGAATTTCCACTTCTAGACCAACACTAGAAATTATTTAGAGGTAGTTTATCACGGTTTAGTTGAGGGAACACTGCTCTGTATGTCCAAAAGTTCTAGACACATCTTGGTTACTATGTATGGTTTCAGTCAAGCCACTTTACCTCTCTGAGCATTGGTCACCTTCTGTGAAGTGGAGAATGGAACACCCTAAAATCCCCCTAGGACTCAAAGTCTGCGCGTCTAGGAAGAAGACTGTGATGCATGCAGACAATGCTGTGGCTCTGACATCTGGTTTATTGGCTGTAAGAGGCTGTAAGTGTGTTGACATGTGCCTTTTTAATTATGGGGATGTCCCCCTAGTTAGGGAAGCATTAAAGAGACCTTGCATAATCCCAGCTAGAAGATCAGAATAAGGCACAGAGTTGAGTATGATGGGGAATGACAGAGCTAGAGCTCTCTGCTGCCCTCTTTCCACCAGGCTGGGTCAGAAGGGACCCTTCTGGCAGGGAAGAAGTGGGTCTTGGCAGTCCTTGTGAACTGTGGTTATAGCAGAAGGAGCTCTGGTCAGAGAAGCACAGAATCTGGATAGAATCTTAGTGGTCACTGAATCTCATCTTCTGTATGCAGAAATTCCCTGTGAACATCCTTTATGATTCCCAGTCTCTGATCAAATTCATATAATGACTCATAAGGTAGCTCAATCCTTTGGCAAACAGCTCTCTATTTTTAGAAGTTTGTAAAACATTGATTCAAGACCTCTCCTCCCAAATTACATCATTTTCTCAAATCAAAAAATTTGTTCTTGATTCTGCCTTCTGGCATGCCATAGACTCACTACTTTGAAACAAGTAAGCCTCCTCTCTTCCTGGTTAGGTCATCTTGGCGGTCTCAGTCACCGTTCCTCACACCCTTCCAAAGCAGCTGGTTGTTCTGGTCATGCGGTGTTTCCGAATGCTGATGCTCCTTGGAGTCTGGCACCGAGAATTGAAACAAAGCTCCCAGCAGAGTTACTGAGGGGCCAGTAGTGTGGACCGGGGTCAGATTAGCTTCTGTGGTGGCAGCCCCACTCTGGAGATTCGTACTAACTAAGCCCTCTTTATCTAAGCCTCCTCCATCTTCTGTTTGGGAAATGGTTTTGTTTTATTTAAAAGTAATATTTACTGCAGTTTGTCCTGATTATAAAATACTTACTCATGATAGAAAATCTAATAACTAGTGAAAACTGTAAAAGAGAAGGAAAAAAATCCTATAAACTCGTTACTTAAGGGTTAGTGTTGTATATCTGGGATCTGTCTATCTATCCATCCATCCATCCATCCATCTACAGCTAGATGTGTGGATATATATGTATGCATCAATGTGTATTTGTGTGTACAGAATTGTCATAAAGTCCCAATGTACAAGATTGTATATTAACAGCAGTTTGTAAACTAGAAACAACTAATGAAGACTAGTGACTCTTGGGACTTCCCTGGCGGCGCAGTGGTTAAGAATCCGCCTCCAATGCAGGGGACACGGGTTCGATCCCTGGTCCAAGAAGATCCCACATGCCGTGGAGCAATTAAGCCCTTGCGCCACAACTACTGAAGCTTGCGCACCTAGAGTGCATGCTCCTCGACAAGAGAAGCCACCACAATGAGAAGCCTGCGCGCCGCAACGAAGAGTAGCCCCCGCTCGCCACAACTAGAGAAAGCCCGCGCACAGCAACAAAGACCCAACACAGCCAAAAATAAATAAATAAAATAAATAAATTTATTTGAAAAAAAGACTAATGACTCTTAACCATTAACATGGAAGACATAGTACAGATGAAAATTTGTGTAGAGAATGGAGGGGAGCACATGGATGACTTTTAATTTCCATGCATGAGATCTTTGTGTATTTTCTGTATTATAACTTAATTTAGGTGCTTAAATAGATAATGTGACAGTTTTACTGGATCCATAGATATCTGCGTTTAATATCATTTTAAATTGCTGCATGGGGCCTTCCCTGGTGGCGCAATGGTTAAGAATCTGCCTGCCAATGCAGGGGACACCGGTTCGAGCCTTGGTCCAGGAAAATCCCACATGCCGTGGAGCAACTAAGCCCGTGCGCCACAACTACTGAGCCTGCGCTCTAGAGCCCGCGAGCTACAACTGCCCACGTACCAAAACCACTGAAGCCCGTGCACCTAGAGCCCACGCTTCACAAGAAGAGAAGCCACCTCAATGAGAAGCCCATGCACCACAACGAAGAGTAGCCCCTGCTCGCTGCAACTAGAGAAAGCCCGCGCACAACAACGAAGACCCAACACTGCCAAAAATAAATAAATAAATAAATTAATTAAGAAAAATAAGTTGCTGCATGGTGTTTCATCATACAGATATTTTGAGCTTTATTTAATAATTCTTCGATCATTGCGCATTTAGGCTTGTTTACAATGTTATTATAAATAATGCTGTAGTGAACATACCTAAACCATATAGACTTCTTTGATATTTGCTGAATAAATTCTTGGAATTACTGGATGAAGAGGTGATAATTTTTAAGGCTTTAGTATAAATTGACATCCAGAAAGGTTATAACAGTTTCACTCTCCCATTAGTGTTACCTTGAACTTTTGACAAGACTATGTTAAGAGTTAAGAAAACAGTACATTTGCTAGTAAGGTGAAAGTATCCTGTCTAATTTGAATATTTTGGATTCCCAATGAAGCTGAAATTTCACCCCACATTTTCATTATTGACCATTTGCATTCCTTGTGTATTTTCTCTCCATGTCTTTTGATCATTTTTATCCTAGGGCTTTCAGCTTTTCCTTAATGATTTTCAAACACTCTTTTCATATTCAGGATGTTAAACCTTATGCTATCGGAGAGATTGTAAACGTTTTCCCCAATTTTCATTTGCCTTTTAATGTTTTAATTAAATGGGTATTTTGGGGTAGTTGAACTCTAAATCTATATTTAGGTCTTTACATTAGACGTTGAAAAATGTCATCTTATTGGGCTGAAACAATGGGTTGATTCTAGCAGGATCATTTTGGTTCCTACTGCATCCTTTTAAATATCTTTCTAGGTGCTGGTCTCCATAAATGTGATAAACATGTCCTTAACCAAGTCATTGGCAAAACATCAGGACCAAAGTCCCCAGCACCTTCTCCCAGAGCAAGCTGAGCCATTAATTAGTGTTCTTCAGGTGTATTTTCAAACCGGTTATGACTCTACCTAAAGTGGTCATTTTCTAGTCCACTTTTTGCTTTTCTGCTGCAAGGATATCATTAGAATTAGTAGAATTCTTTTCAAAGACATTGTGAAATGGGGATACAATATACATCTTTATTCCTAGTCAGCCGTCCACATTAATAGCCGGCCTCACAGAACTTGTCCTTAATGCACAGATACTGCCTGTTTGAGAAGCTATGCTATATTAAATTGATATATATATATATATATATATATATATATATATATATCCATCCTACCTTATTTTACAAAGGATTTGAGCTAGCTTATTAGAATTAGTAAAACAAAAAACAATACATAGATAGTCTATAAAATATTTATAAGCCTTGACAGTGAAGTTAGAAAGTAGATATAGAGACCATGGGGTACTACCTTTTTACTGTTGGGTCACAATTTAGTTCTGAGCTTCCTGGCAGCAAAAGTGAAAAGGGTTACATGATCACATACATGATTTATATTGTCCTATAATATAGGACAAGAAAATAATGGCTCCTCAGAGCTACAGTCTGACTAGAATTCCATGTAGGTAAGTTTATGAACTTATCAATCTAAAGTTGATAGAATTTTACCTCCCTTTTCAAATAACTGGAAATGCAGGCACTCATTTCTGGGCTCCTAGTTCCTTGCTCATTCTCCATAATTCTTGAGGGATCATATATAACAGTTTCTTTTTTGTTGTTTTTGGTTTTTGTTTTACTATTATTAAGTATGGTGCATGATGGCTTTGGACTTGATCCCACATAGAGTTAAAAAACACCTAGCTAACTACCTTAGATTTTTGACTGGTCTTGGGTTCAGATCTCTTATGCCGTTTTTGAATTTTATTCTCCGAAGATCAGGGATCATCCATCCTGACAGGGGGCTCAATAGGGCTTTGAAAGTGACTTTGACAAATTCCATGTGATATACTGTCACATGGTGTCACTATACACTGTCTTACATAGCCTAGAGCCTTTTCCACATTCTCCTAATTTTTAAAGACACATTCATCCTCTATTGATATACTTACCATATAGACAGTTGATTTATATTATTATTTGTACATATACCCCTGGTTATGTGACCTGAATGACAGAAAAATATGTAGAAAATACATAGTGCCAACTGTACATATAACACTATGTATAGTGACATACTATAGTATATACTATCTATAGTAATATACTATATATTTATGTACCATCTATAGTTATATATATCCATTTAAATAGTATATAAAAAATGCTTTATGGCAGAAAGAAAGGATTCCGCTCATGGGTTAGATGAGCAGCCTTTCTAAAAATGTCTGTGCCACTGGGCCTTTTTCTGGGACGGGAGCAGTCATATCACAATTTTCCTATTCTCATAGTTCTTCCTTTATTCCCCATGTGTAGCTCTGTGCTGTCTGTCCTGTACTTGTAGCTTTGGTCATGGCCTCTGTTGTAAGTCTGTGCGTAGACATTCACCAAGAACCTGCTGTGTGCCAGACACTGTACGTGGCATGGTGGGGAGGAGTAAAGTGTCCAAGTTGCTATTTCTGCTCTCAAGTGCCATGTTTCAATTATTTAACAGTTGCACTGACCAGTCAGAAAGATCTTGGCTGAAGCAGGGTCCTTGAAGGCCCTGTGTGATGAGGGTGAGAGGGACATTAACCACTTAGTTGCTGAACTGTGGAAAGGTCTGGGAGCTCTGGGGAGTGGCCAGGGTAACAGGGTGCGACACCCAGGGTACTCAGAGCTGCAATTTTTTACCAGTTGGTAAGGAATTACTGAAATAGTTTAATAACAATACTGGTATACAGGCGCAGACTTGCCAAATGTCACTTCTGCCTATTCTCAGTCGCTTGGCCTTGGGGTAAAGAGAGGGAGGCGCTCTGGCCCCTGAAAGAATGCAGATTGAAGGATTGCCCTCCTAGCCCTTGGCTGGTCACCCTGAGGCCTGCTCTTTGTCCTACCCTTGCCATGCTATTGGCAGCTTTTTACTCAGCAACTCACAGGCTCCTGGCTAATCAGTAGTCAGTTGGCTGAAAGGCATTGAGCCCTTACTGTGCATTTGACAACTTTCTAGGTATTTCGGAGGTTGCACTGAGATCCCTTTTTGTTGGGAGCTGGGCAGACAGGAGTCATGCAGAGAGACCGTTACACAGCAGGCAGTGGCTGGCCTGAGCAGGTCTGCAGAAGTAGCCAGTGTGGCAGACATCAGATATATGGGTTGGGTCCTCTAGGATTTCCACGGCCTCTCCATTTTCTCAGTTAAAAATATGTATATGGATATTTAGGTAGATATCACAGAGGGAGTAGATAAAGACCTTAGTAGAAATCTTCTTAATTGGTTCTGGATTTGAGGCAACGCTGGTTCCACAAAGGGATACTTTTCTTTCTCAGGGTCTGTAGTTAACTGTCTCCCCGTTCCCTGCCCATCTCATGTCAGGCAGAATTATCATCCCCGCTACAGGCTGGGAGCTGAGGGCAGAGAGGTCTAGTTCTGACCATAGCCTGTACCCCAGGAAAGAGATGGGCAGTTCTTGAACCGGGAGTTCTGGATGTGTCTTCTGATGGTTTTCCTGGCTGGTTTTTTGCTGGGGAAGGGGGAGCTACACTTGAATACCTCTTCTGCCCAAACCTCCCAGCCCTGCTCTGGTCCGGGCCCTTCTCCTTCCCTGTTCTGACAACTTTTGGGGAAAGGATGGAGAGCACTGAGTGTGCGCCCACCCAGGAGCAGAAAGGATCGGGGTTCCAGGAGGCCCTGCTGCCCTGCCTGAGGTCCCTCCCTCTGTGAGGCTCACAGCACTGGCCTGACTTGCAGAGGGCAAGGGGCCTGTTTAGCGCCACTGTTTTTGTAAGCTAATGAAGGCAGAGTGGGAGCCACGGGCAATGATGCTGGGATATTAACTCTGACAGGAAGCTTGATCATAATTATCTTAACGAGGATAGGGTTAATTACAGTGGAAACTTAAAAGTTCTCTCTGTTTGAATCCACTGGAGCTGAATGCATTGTGATGTTTTGTCATTTTGATGTGACTTTGGAAAAGGCACTGGGACTCTCCCAGCAGCCGCAGCGGCTCCTGGGGGAGCCCAGCCGGAGCCCTGCGAACGAGGTAACCAAGATGGTACCTGTGGGTGACATAATGGGCAGCTTTCCCGCTGGTGGAGCGGAGGCCGGCAGCCTGCAGGGCACTTTGGAGGTGCTGATTAGGTTTCCAGAGCAAACCACCTGCCACAGATCGGACCGCACACCGGGTCTCCCTGCCTGCCCTTGACATCTCCTTGCTGGGCCGGGAAGACCTCTCTCCAGCTGGCTGTGCCTTGCCCTCTCTGTCCAGCCCTTGGCCGTGGCACTCCGGCCTGCCTGGCCTTCCCAGCCCACCCCTCAGGCATTTGTAGCCACAGCCAAGCAAGCTGGTGGGTGACCCTGGAGTGACACTCACCTCTTCCACCAGGGCTCTTGGGTCTGGGGTGCTGTCCACGCACAAGGTTATAGGGGAGAAATTCCAGTCCTGCCATCTTTTTCTTGTAGCTACCATAGCTGTCCCTTGAACAGCATAGATCTATGTGGACCCTTAAAGCCTTTTCTGCCTTGTCATTTAATTTAATAGCACACATCTCTTTGCAGGCATCTTGTATTTAGGGGTATGAGCTCACAGATTGACCCACATAATTTCTTTCCCCGTCTTCCTTCCGGGAAAGCAGCAACAACAACAATAGCAATAACACAAAAGTAAACTTTTTTTAAAAGTAAAAACTAAAAGCACCTTCCAAGCATCTGTTTATTGCCTTCCACATGCCAGCCAAGCTCCAGAATTCCTGTTCCCCTCCAGTTTTATCCTTCATTACGCTCTCTGCCTCCTACCCCTCCAATCCCTCAGCTCTGAATTTAGCTGATTAAATCACCAAGTGCACACCCCAGTGATGACATGAAGACAGGGATTTATTAATTAGCAATCCCCCCACCCCCCGTAACCTGCCTTTTAACTGAGCAGCTAACAATATGACATGGCGAAAAGGATCTCGAACCAGACAGGTGACAGGGGGTTTGAGGCTGAGCTTCCCAAGTGCTCTCTGAAATCTCCCTCCGGTTTTGAGCTCTGCCCCAGAGCCCACCCTGGAGGGAAAGGCATCTCTGCGGGCACTCCTTCTAGTGTTCCCGGCTTTGTCCTCACCATGTGGTGTCATTTTGTCTTATGCCTCCCCTGAAGCACTCTTGGAAGGGAGCTTTCTTCTGCTTGCCAGTTGCCAACCCTTTGCTGATTCTCATGATAAAAGTATTATATTTGGATAACGTAACTCCGGGACAACGTGTATTTGGATGCCACCTTTGACCAGAGCCCAGCTGATGTTTGTGCACAAAGGACTGATTAGCCATCCATTAGGTGCCCTGATGGGGAGGTGGCCACGACTCCCCTTGAGGTAAACGGGGGCTAGTCCTGAACACTTTGGGATCAGCACTCAGTAACCCCCAAGGGGGAAGGGACTTCAAGAAAACGTGAAGTTTCTGTGCAGAAGCCACACTTACTACACACCTTTGCACATCTCCTCCTCTGCCCACCCTGTGCATCCTGAACCCCCCCCCCCCGACACCCCTGACCAAAGGTCAGGGCTTCCAGAAAAATCAATGCGGAAGGAGAAGAAAGAAATTAGTATTCGCTAATAGGTTGTTAGTTCTCTCCCACGTATTCCCTGTAAGATCCTGTGAGCTGGGGCAACATAGAAGAAGGGAACTCAAGGGGGTTGTTGAGATGCCCAAATTCAGGCTGCAAGTAAATGATGGCACAGAAGTAAAACCCCAGGCATTCCTGACTGTAAGTGTATAAATGTTGTTTTGCCTTCCTGAAACATGAGGAAGGAGAGAGAGGAGGAGGAGGAAATGGAACTTGGTGACCCTGTTGACCCTTGACCCCAAGTGTATGCGGTATTGCCCCCCTGCTGCGGCGCAAGTAGTGTCAGTTACGGGATTAGACGTGGTCTGGGTGCTGGGCCGTGGCTGGGACCACCTGGAGGTTTGGGGCAGGAGTGGGGCCGCTGGTGGAGCTCTGGGCCCAGTGGAGTCTGGGGGTTGAATTGCTTCTTCACCAGGCATCTTTCACCTCCTCTTGATTTTGGAGTCCTATTGACACAGGTCCCACAGGGGAGAGATGGATGTATTCAGAAAGGTCTGGTGCTCGAGTTCACACTCACGCCACACATACAGGCACTGAACAATCACATCACATGTACCGGCATTGCACACGCAAGCAGGAGGGTCTGTGATGGCAGGGCCATCAGTAAGTGTATAAATAGCGTAGACAACGTCTCCCCGATTCGTTACATTTTATAGAACAGGCAGGCAGCCCTGTGCGAGTCTACCCTCTGGTCAGCGTCGTAGCTCAGCTGTCAGCCTGTGCAGGCTCAGCACAGCTCTTGGGTCTGGCAGGTGAACGAGCTGGGAGCATGTGGCCGTGTGAGTCCCTCCACCGGGCAGCTTTCTGTAATTACCATCTGCGTGCACCGGGCAGGCACATGCGCACAGCTGCCCCTCACTGCCTGCACCCCCAGCAGCCCTGTGCCCCTAACCTTAAGAGTTAACTTTCAGCTACGTCTATGAACAGGGCTGTTTTCCCCCCGATACTTTTTTTTTCTCTGAGTCGGGTACTTAATTCTTTCCGATGCCTGTTTCTTTACTGCCCCGACATCTCCATTGCTGCATTTGGCACTTTTTTCAAAAAAAATGGAGAAATCCACTTTTCATAAACTAAAACAGTAAACGTCAAGTCAGGAGCCTTGAGGCAGAAATTCCCTCAACCCCTTCCTTACCTCACCTCCCCCCGCCAAACAAAAACAAAAACAAAAAGAAATGAAAGAAAAAAAACAGCCACTCAGACTGGAGTGATTCCGTGCTTCCGCAGATATCTCGCCTTTTGAGGCAGCCACAGGGACACTGGGCAGAAGCAAATTAAGTGATTAGTAAAGAAAAAAAGCAGAGGGGAGAAAAAGTCAAAGGCGGTGAACGCAGAGAAAGGAAGCCTTCCTTGCCTTTTCCTAGGACTGCGTAGAGGAGAACTGCTAAGAAATGATACTTGAAGTTATATTTATTATTGTAAGAGGGGTATGATATTTCTGGGCAGGAATGATGGATGACAACTTAAATTTGTGTACAGGGAATGAAGGTGAACTGTGACAGAGTTATTTATCTTGGGAATGGAGGTTAGGGTCAGCTGAGGCTGGGTGCCTGAAGGCACAAGACATTGACAAATTTATCCTGCAGGCCGTATCTGAAGCCCTTTGTTTTGGATCCTGGCTACTCACTAAGTGACCCTCATCCTTCATGTTGGCAATGCGTGAAGGATGCGGTGAGTGCCAGCGGCCCCTTCTCCCCCGCCGCCCCCGCCCCGGCTCCCACTACTAATTCTTGTCATTCACTTTGCTGACAGGCACCAAGCCCAAACTATTCCCAGTCCTGAAAGGGAAGGTTAAAATATTTATTTCGGCTCATAATGGCCTCCCTGATTTAGTGCAGGATCATTTTTCCTGTTGCCTTTGTCATTGCAGGTCACTGGAAGGACTGAGCGCGTTCGGGAGCCTGGAGGAACTCATCTTGGACAACAATCTGCTCGGGGATGACCTTGTGTTGCCAGGGTTACCCAGGCTCCACACCTTAACCCTCAACAAGAACCAAATATCCTTGGCTCTGCCGCCACCCACACTCCCCGCCCGGCCCCGCAGTGGTCCCCTCCCGCAGGCCACCCCCCCCCCCGCCCCCCACAAATACCTGCGAAATGTCAAATGAGGTTTATGTGTCAGCTAAATTAAAGCAGGTGAAATACAGTCCGTGGGCAGACAAAGCGTTCTGTCTCCTGGCACTCGGGACACTTCGGAGTAATTTATTACAGGTCATTCATAAATGAAATGCACCATTATATCTTCCTGTTGCTCCATTTTAGTGTAGAGATCTAAGTTATGGCTGTAAAGAAATCTTTTTAATAGATAAAAATAGAGAAAGAAAATAATGTCACTGCTGCCGAGAAGGCAAAGCCGGGTTCTGTTTGCTTAGGCTTGTGTGGGAGGGCGACCTCTGGTGGGAAGCAGCGGGTAGTACCGCCAAGCAACCTTGGCCTTCAGGGAGGTTTCTGGAAGGCTTTGGCGCAGGCTTGGGGAATGCTTTTGGCCAAAGAGAAGGGGGAAGGGGCTCAGGTGGAGGATAAGTGGGAAGCCCAGGCCCAGCTCTGCCCTCTGTGGTGTTTATGGTACTAGGATGATGAGAAGGGCCGAGGAGAGCCATTCTAGTGTGTGGTTTCTCCTTAAGTGGGTGAGGATCTAGCAGCCTGGGATGAGACTCAAAGGGACTAGTTGCTCTGGTTTCTGTAGTGAGGCTAAGAAAGGAATCAGAACCTCCATTCAGTGTAAGCCACACAGCTCCTCCATGTTAAGAGTTGTGGACCTCCATGCCTGCACAGTGCCAGCTCGCTTAGGCGGGGAGTTTTGTCAGTTTTGTTAACTCCTGTATCCTTCACACCTAGAATAATGTCTGGCGCAGAGTTGAGGTTCAGTAAATGATTATGCGATGCAGAAATCATTATCATCAGCTGTTCTTTATTGAGCACTCCTGTGCATCAGGCACTATGCTAGGTAACTTTAAGTGTATTATTTTTCATTCTTTCCAAACCCTTTGAGAAGGGCGTGGTTTGTCCATTTACCTAGATGAGGAAAGAGGTGAAATGTAGGCCCACAGCCAGACATTTAACAAGATGCTAGGCCCCAGATTCGGTCTCAACTGTGGCCAGATCCAGAGTTCTTTCCATTTTACTGTGTTACTTCAGACTTGAAGTCCAATCACCTTGTTTTATTGATGGAGTGTTTGAGACCTGGTGTGGTTTAATCACTTGTTCTTGTTCACATGGTAAGTTAGAAATAGAAATGGGATGGGGGCATTTTCCCATAGAGTATGAAATAAAGCCAGATAAATATGTTAAGATTAACATATATGTTTATGTCAGCTTTAAGAATGATTTGCACAATTATTTTTAGCCGCTGTTTATATGGTAAGTCATAAGTTAATATTTTCTTATTCAGTAAAATATGCTATTTGTGTCCATTAATAATAGGCACTTTCTTAGAAGAAGAAGAAGGCCTACAAGTAAATATCAGTCTTTATCATATTGAAATGTTGATGGATTTATTTTTTTCTTCTCCTATCCTTTGGTCAACCAAGTTTCCTAGTTGTTGTTTGAAAAATTATTACAGTCAGTGTGTCTTATGGGTTCCTTAGCTGTCTGGGATGATCAGCTGGATGATATTCTCAAATCAATTAAGAATAGAAGGATAATTAGACTAGAATTTGGATGATATGGTTCCTCCTATGGACCCCAATGCTCATATCCTGTGTCCCACGTCACTGTAGAGTATTGGAGTTGTTGGACTTGGGTTCATGAGTCAGCTTAATCATGTTTAGCTGTGTGGCCATGGTCAAGTAATCTCAGAGCCTCTGTTTTGCATTTTTGTGTGTGTGTGATGTTACAGCTTTCACCTGCCTATCAGAATAACTCATAAAGAGGAATATGTGAAAAACTTTTTTGTATGTTGGAATCAAAGTACAATGATGACATAAGCAAAGCAGGTTTCTGCATAGCTATAAAACCAGCTGCCTCTGCCCCGGGATATTGTCAAGAATGCAATATAAAAAATGGTACAGTGAGAAGGGCTTCCCTAACAGCACACAGATGAAGTCACAAGGGCTGTACAGCAAATTCTGTACAAATGCTAATCCCAAACTCAATTCCTCTTCTAACTCAGCACACTTCCTGGCTGCTTCTCTGTAGTATTAATTGGTACATACTGAGAAATGCAAGCTCCTTTTAACACCAGCCTGAGCAAAACAATTAAAAGAAGGGCATACCAGCTGTGAGAGAATGTCATTTCATGCAATCCCAGTCTGCAGATGAATCAGTGGGTGATTTTTTTTTTTTTTGATCAACCACTGATTTATGTAATAACCAATTATTGGAAAGTATTTGTTGGATACCAGTGTGTCTGAAATACGTAGGTTATAGTATTGCTTTCTTCTATTACCACTGACAATTGAAGAGATATTGAGTAAGTATTGATGCCTGGCAGATTACCTGGTTAGTCTAATTAGGTTCGATTCTACTAATATTCATGCTTCATGTGAACTTACTAAGCATTACTGTCTCCCATTTTAGAGGATTCATTTTCATAACCTGGCATAGAATATACTGAAAATGCACAGGGATACACTTTAGAATTAATTAATTAACTTTTTCAATTTATTTAAACTAAAAACAACTGCAACAAAAAAGCGGTTTACCATTTCTCCTACTCCCATCACCCCCTCCCTCTTCTGGCAACCACCAGTCTGTTCTCTCTATCTATGAGCTTGGTCTCGATGTCGTTATTGTTGTTTTAGATTCCACATATAAGAGAGATCATACAGTGTTTGTCTTTCTCTGTCTGACTCATTTCACTTAGCATAATGCTCTTGAGGTCTATCCATGTTGTCACAAATGGCAAGATTTCATTGTTTTTTATGGCTGAATAATATTTCATTGAGTGTGTGTGTGTATCACAGTTTCTTTATCCATTCATCCTCGATAGACACTTCTGTTGTTTCCATATCTTGGCTATTGTAAATAATGCTGCAGTGAGCATAGGGGTACATACGTCTTTTCAAGTTAGTGTTTTCGTTTTCTTTGGATAAATACCAAGGAGTGGAATCCTGGGTCATATGGTAGTCTTAATTTTTTGAGGAACTGTCATACTGTTTTCTATAGTGGCTGCACCAATTTACATTCCCACCAACTGTGCACAAGGGTTCCCTTTTCTTCACATCCTCACCAACACTCATTATTTCTTGTCTTTTTGATAGTAGCCATTCTAACAGGTGTGAGGTGAAATCTCATGGTGGTTCTGATGATTAACGATGTTGAGCATCTTTTCACGTACCTGTTGGCCATCTGGATGTCTTCTTCAGAAAAATGTCTATTCAGATCTTCTGTCCATTTTGTAATTGGATTGGTTTTCTTTTTGCTTTTGCTATTGAGTTTTATGGGTTCTTTATATATTTTAGATATTAGCCCCTTATGAAATATTATTTACAATTATTTTCTCCCATTCAGTGGGTTACCTTTTTGTTTTGTTGGTGGATTCCTTTGCTGTGCAGAATGTTTCTCATTTTTAAAGGAATAAGGTGGACTGAATAACGGTTTTGTTTTCAGTGTTGCTATCATCAGATATTAATAGGCTTCTTGTTTTTCCATGGTTCAGTCCTTTTCTCCAATCTGTAGCAGTAATGCTCAGGGAGCAATGATGGTGGTGTGAAAAGGACTGCAGCAGAAGGCAAAGTGTAGTTGTAGAGCTGGCCAGTTATATCACTACACTGTTGTAAGTACTTTATTGCCAGTAGATACAAAAGATAACTAGTTAGCTTTTTCATGATGCAGCATGACTTCTTTCTCCCCTGACCTACCAGTGTGATCATGAAGATTGGTTTACTTTCCCCATGCACTTGACCAAGAAGTTGTAGAATGAAAGGCAGGTAGAAGCAGCAGTACATGCTGCTACATGCCATTCTCTTATCCTATACTCCTGACTTGACCTTTTCAGCCAACTGACTCTCCTCCCTACTTATGGAAATACTCCAGGCTCTACAACAGTTATGAGGTTCCATATTGCTATTGTTACTCCATGAAATGCCTTAGACTAGGGCTTTGTCAGTTAGCTTTGCTGCATAATAATCCACCCCCAAAATTAGTGGCTTAAATTAACAAATATTTTTGGTTTACAATTCTGTGCATCAGCTATTTGGGCAGGGCTCAGCTGGATGGTTCTTCTGCTAGTCTTGCTTGGGTCACTCATGCAACCGCAGTTATTTGGAGGCTCGGCTGGGGCTGGATGATCTGAGATGGCCTTGCTTATATATCTGGAGGTTGGTACTGGTTGTTGGCTGGACTACATGTCTCCAACAGGCTAGCACAGGCCTTTCCATGTGGGAGGGATGCTCCAAGAGCAAAGCTTGATGTACAAGTACTTTTAAAGCCCTATTTGCATCATAGATGTTGCTGTCCCATGGCCAAAGCAAGTCACATGCCAAATGTAGAACAAATATGAGAGGGATTCCAGAGCCCAAACCAAGCATCTGGCAAATTTCTTCTCAATTCACCTTCCCAGCTGCACACTTCCTCCTTGATCTCCCAGCCCTTTGTTCCACTTCTGTTCAGCCCTCAGCTTTGGGGTCCTGTTCTGATAGACCTAAGAGCTTGGTTGTCCCAGTCTACCTCTTCATCTCATATTTATAGCTTATCTCTCTCTTCTTCCTTTGGCTTGTTTGGACTAGTCCCATAGTCACTGGCCATGGAGTTGACTTCCTCTCCTCAACACTCATATTCTCACACTCTCTCCTTCTTGCTCACCCATGAGCATGGACAGTCTCAGCCATATCATGTCTGAATACTCAACCCTAAATAAGGGAACAACAGAAATGTCAGGAAAATATAGATAGTTAACCTTTGCACAATCAAATTATTCTCTCCCACTTGCCTTTTGGGGGTGGGTAGGGGAAAGGTGATAAGCTGACTTCATTTTAAATCACACTTCATTTCTTTATTTTCTGTTTCTCTTTGCTTAAGCACATGTATGAAGAGACAGTATGAATTATAGTGCCAACAGGAAGAAAGAATAGTGCTATATGTTACACAGCTGGGCTGTAGTAAGGAGACCAGTGCGTGGAGTTAGAAGGCCAGACTTGAGTTCCCATAGCAACTTACCGTGTCGTCTTGGGGAAGGGTCTGTACCTGTAAACTGGGTATTACACATTTGGAAGTATTGTTGAGAGATTGTAATGGCATTTTATATAGATATATGAAATCATTTAAACACCCTAAAACTTTACAAGTTCTTTGAACCCTTAACTGTTAGCCAAAGCCTCGATGCCTTAAGTGAATATGCCCAAATTGAAAGCAACTGAGGTACAGAGCACAGCTGGATGACAGAACCTTATGATGTCCCACAAAAGCATATGACCCCTCGTTTTTCAGTGTTTTAAATTCTCCTTTCTGTGTTAGGAAATGACGAGAAGTGTCATTTTATAGGGCCTAGGTTTGAATATAGACTCGGCCATTTAGAGACTGTGTGACCTTTGACCATAGTTTTCTTTTTTTTTTAGAAGTATCTTTTTTTAAAATAATTAATTAATTAATTAATTTTTGGCTGCATTGGGTCTTCATTGTTGTGTGTGGGCTTTCTCTAGTTGCAGTGAGCGGGGGCTACTCTTCGTTGCGGTGCGCAGGTGTCTCACTGCAGTGGCTTCTGTTGTGGCGGAGCACAGACTCTAGGCGTGCGGGCTTCAGTAGTTGTGGCACGTGGGCTCAGTAGTTGTGGCGCATGGGCTTAGTTGCTCCGCGGCATGTGGGATCTTCCCGGACCAGGGCTCGAACCCGTGTCCCCTGCATTGGCAGGCGGATTCGTAACCACTGCACCACCAGGGAAGTCCTGACCATAGTTTTCTTAATTGTTATCTGGATGTGATAATATTTCTGACACGTGTGGGTGTGAATCAAATATGCCATGTAGACCGTTTAGCATTTGAAAATCTTCTATCAGGATAAGCTCTGGTTGAAATACCCGCAGTGGTCACAGGTGCTGCCGTTTGACCTGGAGCTGAGCACAGAGAGAGGTACGTACCCATTCTCACCCGGGAAGCAGCTTCAGACCTGTGCAACTGGACGTGACACCATGAGATTCCCCTCTTCCCTCGGGCTCCAAACTTTCAAGGCAAGATGTGGCTTTGATCTTGGGCCCTCTGCAGAAAATCTCCGTTGGCAAGCCTAGCCATGACAGCTGGGCTCTGCAGTGGCAACTTTCTGTAGACAACACTGAAAAAAATCTAAACGGCAAGTACTCTGGAGAAGACTTGATGAGGGAAACCAGGTGTGTGCTGAGAATGCAGCTGGAGAGAGTTGAAACTGTGCCAGATAGCTTCACATTTTAAAAAGGAGAAAAAATGAAACCACCCTTCGGAGAATCCCTGAAAGTGGCTCCACTGAGGTAGTCTTGGTTAGCCAGGGACACTGAGTTCCCTCCGCTGATTGCCTCTGGTTAGTTTTCTGTGCGACTTGACAGAAAGGAATGTGACAAGTTCTGTCTCTGAGCTCGCAATCAGGCAAGACAGGGCTGTGCTTGTCCTTACTGACCCAGGAGACGAAGAAACCAATTAAAACTTCTTCTCGCGTGTCATCCTCCACTGGTGGTATCAACATAATGATGATGTTCTGGTCCAGAGCGTCCGCGGAGTAGGTGCTAGTGATTTCTCACAGTGTGGATTTGGGGGACCACCTGGCCCAGCCCAAATGATCATTTAGCGGGTAGTTGGAAGGCTTAGGAAGAAGGACTCGCTTCTGCCTCACAAAATATCCTAAAGGAGGCAGGCTCTGAGGCTCCAAAGAATCCAGCACTTCTTGGATTCATTGGCATAGGGTGGCTGAAGCTTTTTGAAGCCTGCAGACCCTTTGCCCAAGAAATTCCCATGATCAAGACATTCGAATGAGTCTGCCTCTCCATGGCCTCCTGTTAAGGGGTGGATCCAGATTTTGTGGAGTATGAAGCTTGCGTAATTTGAGGAGGCCCTCTTAAAGGCAAAGACTATAATTACAAAGGCAAAATTAGGTATGAAGATGAATGTTTATTTGGAATAAAAAATACATCAAAGCAAATTAAAAATTTTTTAGGTTGACGGATACTGCACATTAAAATATTTAGAAAACAATCTCCTTTATACTAAACGTATCTGTATAAGAACTTTTTTCTATTTCTTTTCTGCAAATTCCCTTATAAGTTCATTATGTAATTAAATTTTGTAGTGTTTTCTATAGAGAGTAGATAATTCCATCTAATTGAAAATTGATTTTTATTTTTAATATTTAGGGATGTTTCTTTCAGTTTCACCATTCATTATTGGTAATTTCACCACTGAATTATTGGTAAAAGTTTTAGAATTACTAAATTTTGGGAAAACTCGTACACATTTCTCTCATCTATGAGCTAAAAGATTTCAAGACATTTCAAGTTAGTTGTGTTTGAGTGTGTGTGTGTATACATACTCAGCAACTTAATATTAAATATTCTCTGAATTGATAAGTTCATTAACTGTTTTATCGTCATTTTTATGTTGGTCCCCACATGTGTGTGTCAGCATGGTGGGTGGTAGGAATATCACTGCAAGCCATTCCTACTGGTGCTGTTGTAGTAACAGACACAGAAATGACTACAAACCACAGAAACAGACCCACTGAATCCTAATTCAATGCCACTCCTTCACCATTTCCTCTTAGGTCCCCAGAGTTCCCACAGCTCCTCCAGCATCATCCTACTCAAGCAGAAGTGTGACAGAAGAAGTCCTACCAGAGAAAGACAATGCTCTTAACTGATTGCGGTTCAAGTAACCTACTTTTGCAGGCTTTATGAAAATATGTGACCATGTGACTCTATTGCCAGGGCCTTTCCCAGGACCCTGGAAAGGGCCTATGTAAGCGTGCAGCCCTCACGCACAAGCTCTGTTAGCTCTGTGGCACGTTTACGTATGAAGATTTACTCACATTAGACTGGGCCTACTTCCCTGGATGGTAGAATGCAAGGCTTCCCATCACTAGTCACCAAATGTTGAGGCATGACTGGGACTTCAAGGCACCTCTGTTGCCCAGTGTTTCCCTAACTTGAAGATCTTGCCAGTTTTGAGTTCCATTCCTTCACGTTCTCACCTTCATGCGGTAGATGAAGAAAAGGTGAAGCTTTTAGGAATTTGTCTCTAAGAGGGAAACAGGTTTGGCTTGGACTTTGCCGTCCATAGCAGAAAGGGCTTCCCCTGGGTTCTCTAGGGCCGTTGTCCACATAAATACTTCTAGTCACCTCACGTCAACACATCAGCGCCATTTTGGCAGCCTACTCTCTTGCAGTCTCGCAAAAGAAATACTGTGCCAGCGAGCAAGAGTGATCAGCTGTCTGGCTGCCCCCCTAGAACTAGCACCTGGCTTGAGGCTTCTGGATGACCTGATGGGCATGAGTCTTAGTGCTCCTTGGAGCATCCAGTGGGTCCCCTGTGTGGGGCAGAGGATTGGAGAGAACCTTGAAGGGGAGAAACCAGGACTGGGGCTGAGGCCCATGCAGGTCCAAGTGAAGGCATGGGGTATCCTACCTGAATGATGCTGTTGGCCCCTAGGCAGTCCTGGTACTGAACTACGACTGAAAAATTTTTGAGGAAGACACTCCAAAGCACGGGGGCCCCTGAGGTGCCTCTGCCTGGGTCGAAGGGCAGCACTTGTAGAGTACTGGCAAGATTCCTTTTCTTTTTTTTTTTTTTTTCTTTTATTCTTTTAATGTATTGGTAATGACTGTGAAGGATCCAAAGATAGAACCTGCTGGAAAAGGCAAGTTTTCCCTGAAATTGTTCACTGTCATTTTAATTGGTTTTATTTAGATGGTTTTCTTAAAGAGTGTGGTGACTGAACTTTAAGAAGTAGTAAGTGTGTTTTGTCTTGGGTGATGAAATACACTAATGTTTTGACTCCTGGCCACGTAAACCTGCTGTATTTCAAGCTTACCTCCTTGGTGGAACCTCCTTTCTCATCTTCTCCATGTGCTCCTTTTCCCATCATCCTCATTCCAGTGATCCTTTGTGGTCACTCCTGGATGTCATCGGTTGAAGATTTGAAAGATTGATCACTTTGTTGTCCATTGTCCTGTCTTTGTTTAGGAAATGGGGGGTGATGTTGGCAAATGGAAACCCACAGTGGATGAGGATGCTTGGACCCTCTTTAACTAGTTTTCCCCTCTTTGGCTTGTGAGCTTGCCTTTTCATTGTCTTGGTCTTGCTCCCTCCCAGGGTCCGGTGCTTGTTCTTGTGTATGATGGTGACATAGCTTGTGTATGAACAGTGCTTGAAGGAACTTAGTTTGGAAAATATAAGGTTGAAGGAAGATATGTGAGCTTCAACCATCTGAAGGGCCATCACATGGAAGACAAGAATGACTTATCCTTTGTGACTCCCAAGTAGCTAAATTGAGTCAGTGGGTGGGAATTCGAGGAAGATTCAATCCCTGGGGAAAGAAAAACTCTCTTCTTATGGTTGTTAGAGGTAGAATGAGCTTCCTTGTGGTGACCCTTTGGCAGATATGTTAGGGACTGGGTTCAGACATTGGTTGGATTTGGAGTACAACTGGCAAGCCGAAGTATGAGAAAATTGGGATGACATCCCATGGTTAGAGAGCATCGTCACAGAGTAAGGGCAGCCCTTTTATTTCATTTTTATTTTCTCCTGGAGATGGTATCCTGAGTCTTTGACTCTTGTGTGCTGCATCCACCATCATGTGTTTAGCCCCTGTATGCTCTGCTGGCATACATTCGCTGGCAGGCACCCCGTTCTCTCTGCTGATACTGGCTAACTCTTCTCATCGATAGGCTCCTGGTAGCCATGCCTCTGTTCACAACCTGCTGAATCAGCTTGCCTAGGGCTCAGCTCTCTGTATGTGGCTTGGGAGCTGATGTGTGGGCTAGTCCTTCCCAATGCCTGGGATTCCCTGAATCTATGACTCTTGCCTTATTTGGTTTGGGGTCTCAGCGTTTATCTTGACCGAACAGTGGATCCCACTGAGGGGATGGATCATGGGATACTCTCACCACTATGCCCCACCTTTTCTTTTTCATTCTCTCCTTCATAGAATATTGATTTCACGACAGATTCTCAGGAAATGCTTTCTGACCTCCCTGGCTTCACTAAAACTGTCCTAACTGTTTGTCTTCTCCTCCTAGCTTTGTTCTCCTTTTCACCCAATCCAATGTCTTATTGCCACCAGTGAGGCCACTGAGCGATGCTTAGCTCCACAAGAGGCTGTCAGATCGTAAAGGATGCTGCTAATCCCTGTTTGCGTCCGTGCCATTCCCACGTTTTAATGATGAATTTCTCCCTAAAGGAGAATGAATATATTTCTGATGAGGCCTTTGGAAGTAATTTCTTGCTTTCATTACTAGAAAAAATAAAGTTTTATGGAGCTGCATATTGTAAAATATTTTACTACATGGAATCTACCCTTCATCATTTAAAACAAAAATAGAACTATATAGGAAAGAAAAGTACAGTGAAACAGTTAAGCTCATTCATTCTTTCTTAAGTGATCTGGACTTAACCTCACCTGCCCAGAGAAAAGCTGGGCTGTGTCCCAAACAGTAGGAGGGAAAAACTAGCCATGCCAGACACCCACAGCAAGTTGATTTCAACCCTCACCCACGTGTTGTCCTGGGAGCAGACGGGACTCAATCAGCTGCTAGGCTGTGCCTGTCAGGTATGGTCTGTGCTCCTTGCTAAGCCTTTTGTCTTTCTGGACCAAGATCCTTAACCTTTGTCACATCACTGACTTGGAGTGTCTGCTTGATCACCTGGCAGAAGTGACACCAGCTCTGGAGTACCTCAGCCTGCTGGGAAATGTGGCATGTCCCAACGAGCTAGTCAGCCTGGAAAAGGATGAGGAGGACTACAAGAGATACAGGTGAGTATCTAGGGGTTTGAGCATGATGTGAGAAGGGAAAAATGACATCTTTGGGGAGATAATATTATATTCTGGGGTGCATAGTAGATGTCTGGTAAGTATCAGTGGCCCCTTCATGCTGTATTAAACTTTCCCCCTTGGGTACCCTATAGCCAGGGTCTCCCTTCATTGAGGGTAACAAGAGTCAAGAAACATGAAAAGATGTTGTGTGGTGTAGGCCAGGCATTGACAAACTTTTTTGTAAAGGGCCGGATATTAAATATTTTATGCTTTGAAGGTCATATGTTCTCTGTCACAACTATTCAACTCTTCCATTATAGTGCGTAAGTAGCAATGAACAGTTTGTAGATGAATGGGCAATGCCATGTTCCAATAAAACTTTATTTACAAAAACATGCAGCAGGCGAGCTTAGACCTGTGGGCTATTTTTTGCTGGCCCCTGCTCCTTGTTGTAAGGTCTTCCTGTCTGCTTCTGAGTCACTATTTAGAGAGAGGGTACTTCCCACAAAGGTTTAGGGAGCTTATATACAATCCCAAGAGGAAATCCCATGAGGCATATGGCTTTGTTCCATAAAGCTGTGCCTCCATGTCCACCAACAATGGGATTTGATGGGCTCCAGGTAGAAATGCTTTTTTGTCTTCTCTCACCTTCTGAACCATCTGCTTTGAAATACCTGATCCAAACTCACTTCTCTTTAGGGAGTCTTTTTGATCTAACCCATTTTACTAAACTCATTTTTCCTCTACACTTGGAATTCTGTATGCTCTTGTTCTTGATTATTGTTTTGTAAATGTTTTGAATGATCTTTTCATATGTGTAGTGTAGCTTTTCTCTCCATTATGATGTGAGCTCTCATTAACACCCCACCTGAATCAATGTGGGAAGGAGGGAGGGAGGAAGGAAGGAAGTGTAAGGCAGGTAGGACTACTGGAAAATAAGTTTGGGAGGACTGGGGAGAAAGGATAATGGTTCGAGAGGAACTGGTTCTGTTGGGGTTCAGATTTTTAAATCTGTGGTGACCCACGAAGGAATGTAGTTGAGGGCATACATTTTATATAAAGGCAAAGCTGTAAGAAATAGTGAAGGTTATTGAACATTGTATGTTAAAAAAACATACACACATATACATATACATGTTAGCAAGAGTACAGCAGAAATTCAGCTGTACTTCTTTATTGGGAAGAATTTTGTAGGAATCTTAGACTATTTTTAAGCCATCTTAGAATAAAGCTCTATCCCTACTTCAAAAGAAATGCACTAAATCTTTTTTCCTCATGAAGATTTTTATTTGGGATGTGATACTGTCGATTTGAATATGATTTCTATTAGGAGAAATATGGTTAATATCCAGCAAGTGAATAGTTAACATTTCTAAATCAACCTGTTAAGTTAATCACTTAGAACTTAATTTTCTTCTTTAACAGTTACTCTTATCAACTTTGAGTAATTTAACAGCTTGATTTCAGCTATGAAGGGGTCATTTAAAACATTTTATCTTCTGGCAGCAACTTATTATAAGATATATCTTGGAAGGGTCAGGAGGTACAAGAAAGTTCTCTCAGTTAACATTTTTAATAAACCAAGTATTGTTTGGGAAATTCTCATTTGTTTTTTGACTTTTTTCTTTAGATTTCTGGTTTTAATGCTTTAAAATCACCCAATAAATTTTATGTATGTACATATACATGCATGTGTGTATGTGTGTGTATGCACACATTCACACACATTCATTCTTTCATTCACTTATTCATGGAGTTATATGTGAATTGAACTGTAGGTGCATTTTTTTTTAGAATGAGAGTAATAGAGTGAGGAAAATCTCCCACTCTACCTTACTCTCTTCAGTCTCAAAGAGAAGGTTGTAAAGGAAAAAGAAAACCTAATACTATTTTTGTTGTTATTGTAACTAGTCGCATTGGAAAAAATACTTAGATCCATGGTGTAAGGGGTCAGATCAAAAGATCTGATGTGGAGTGCTAGTGGGACCTTTAAAATGGGGAGGACCGTTTAGATCAGTGACCCTTAACCAAGGCTATACTTGTGAATCATCCAAGGCGTTTTGATTCATTTAGTGCCAAATGCAACAAAATAGTCAATCGGTGACTTTGATGCTCTGTCAAGAACTACTGGACTAAGGGGTATTTAAAGTCCCTGTCGGTTCTGGTGTTCTGAGATACTGTCCTCCCAAGCAGTTATAGTTCCCCTTTGACCATCTCATACCATTTTATATATTCCATCTTGTATATTTCTCTGACTACTTCATATATGTCGACATCCAGAGAATGGCTTCCAGAAAGTCAGGACTGTGTCTTCTTGCCCTTTGAAGCCTTATCAATACTGAAAGTTGTGCTGGCTGTGTAATAGGGACTTGGTAACTGTTTACAGGAGGCAGCTTGAAATTACCCTTCCATCTGAGAAGCTGAGTACTTGTAGAGAAATGCAGGGCCCTTTGGGCACCTTGGGTGCCCACTGTCTATTTAGAATTAGATCCACTTGGATGTCAACAAATGCAGTTAACAAGCAAGGAACTATCCTTCAGAATCTACCCAAGTGTTGGTCGTTGGGTCATGATTCTTTAGGGAGGGCTTGATTGTGGAAGAGTGATCCTTCTCCTGGGCTGGCCTGGGTACCCTCCAAGCATACCTTCCCCACTCCAGGTCTGTTACCCCTGGAAACCGTGGAGGGCTGGGGCTGGGGAGGCTGTGTGTTAGCGCACATATGTCAAAGTTGCCATGAGGAGCTGGACTCTAGAGGCCACACACAGCGGAAATCACATCTGGTCGGAACTACCTTAGAAAATCCATAAGTCACCCACAACACCGTCAAGATGCTCACCCTCTGAGAGAAACAGGAGCTAAGAACAGTGGAGGGAACATTCAGTGTGGGCCCATCCAGTTATACATCGACTGCACGGCCTCTGATGCTTGAGTGGAGTGGCAGGCCTGTTCTCTAGCAATGCTCAATTTTTTATTTCTTTTACTTATTTTTTCTTTCTGCTTTAACAAGCACCGTCACCCTTGCATTTGGATGAGATGAACGGGTGGATGAGGCAGTTCTGTCCTATGGTCTGTAAGCAGCCCTGCTTTGTTCATCCTGGAGTCTGTGCTTCATTTGCCCCTGAGAAATTTTAGAGTTTCACAGTAAGACTTCTGAATCCTGAGTTCCTGTGGCATTTGGGTTTCTACAAAACAGTGTAGCCACCGTTCGTTTCCTTTCGGTAAAATATTTTCCTGGCCCTTCATCCACAAAGCGTGAGGTCAGCCTTCCTTCTAGCTGTTACCCAGAGCCTAATAGTAGGGCCTCTATGTAAATTTATGGGACATTTTCACTCGAAAATTGCTTAAAAAATGAATGATATTTCTACAGTTTAGTGTTTTTCACTTTAAGTACATTTTCTGACAATACGTCTTCTATTAATCATTTAAGCAATAGCAGGAGCCTTAAAGGAGTGTATTCAGAAGCAAGAACCCATGGTTCATTTAGTGCTGTCTAAAAAAATTTCACATTGATTGGCATCCTCTGTGGTTATGTGATGTAATATTTATAATATGTCACCCAGCCATACATCAAAACAAGTACGTCTCTTGTTTCATTGCCATGAGATATGTTGATTTCAGAGAGGTCAGTCCAGTTTCAGGTCACATGCTGGACAACCATTGGACCAGAAATGGGAAGTGACCAGATTTATGGAGCTATTGGAAATGGCCCCACAGTTGCTTCAGTTTCTACTGATGCTTTCCTCCCCTCCCCCCACCTCACCCCTTTTCCTTCCTCACTTACCCCTGTGCACCCAGTTGGATTTTCTTGGCACACGTCCCAACAGTAAAATGGGCCCCTTAAATCCTTGAGTGAGCCTGAACATGCTCCCAAGTTGTTGAGCCGTGCCCTGGTCCTGCTGGGGCAGGAACTAAACCGAGCCTGGGGTTTCTCTGTGCCGTTCATCACAGCTCATAGCTGAAATACGTCCATTGCCATGTTATTACAGGCGCTGAAACCTGCCCTTGCTTTGCCATGTGTACACGGTGGGCTGCTATTTTGGAATGAATGTTGAATGGAGGTGCATGTTGAAGGGTGATGCTGGACCTGAAGGTCCAGCCGCCTTCAGGACTGGGGCAGGAAAGGATGGGGAAGCCGAGCTGAGCCGGGGGGTCACCACTGTACTAAGGATCCCCTTGGGGCCTCCGGTGGACTTGAATACTGTCCAGACAATAAATCAAGTATGGGGAACTTGGATGCCCAGGACGGTCTATTTCTTGTCTTCCTTTGTCATTCTTTTCTTTCCTCTTACTGCAGGAAAGACAGTAGAGTGGAAGTCAACGGTGCACAACTGCTAGACCTCAGGCATCAAGTAAGGGAGTTGGTCTCATGGTCTCTTAGTGTTCCTTCCTCCACTAAATCCTTCTGTCACTAAATCCTTCATTCTCTCCTGCCACTCCAATCTCTGGTTGGCTTCTCCTTCCTCCCTCCTCCTCAGTAGGCCCCTCTGTATTCCTTACAACTTGAAATTATTTAAAACGTGACACCCTTTCTTTGTTGCCTCCCAGGGAGCGGCCCTGGGGCCTGCCCAGTGTCTGTCTCACTCAGCCAAGGGGAAGGAGGGAGGGACCTGCCATCGTCCGCTGGCCGTCCTGGGCTACCACCATTTCCCAGCTGTAGAGGAGCCGTAAAACTTGTGGCTTACATAACCCAGTGAGCATTCTCCAGCTAATCTGCAATCTGGGCTTTGAAGATCACAAGAAAGCAAAGGTCACGACCCAGAGAACAAAGTGACAGAAGCCCACAGAGTAATTGCTGGTGACCCTCTGTCGAGGGCCTTGGTCTGTCCTGTGGGTGTATTGTTTGCACTGAGACTTCAAACGTGCTGCCGGTGAACGGTGAGGGGAGTCAGCTGGCCTCGGCCGGTTGTCAGGCGTTCATTAATGCTGTAGGTGAGCTCACCTCAGCTCATTAGAGAGCATCGTCATCTCTCCACTCAGTGTTTGTTCATCCCTCTGTGGTCTTTATTGACTTTTCCTCACGGTTCTCCTTTACCTGGAGATGTGAGGGGGTGGTCAGACAAGGAAATTGGAGTAATAGGAAAGGAGGATATGGATGCATTTATTGTAAATTAACTTGGAGGCACGTGGAATTCAAGCCAGCTAAAGCTTAAAGGAGGCTGGGGCAGCATGTAGCCATTTCCCTTCATGGCGCAGATGGAGAAACTGAGGCTCAGGAAGGTGGCAGAGACTGAGCCAAGATCACACAGCAAGCGAAGCCCAGAGCCTGGGCTCTTTCCTCTGCCCCGTTAGTCCCCACGCTTTTTGTTGAGAAGACCTCCCTCTTGTCATTTTCTCCCCTCCCCCACCCCCCCAAACACTTGAAAGCTTTGGTCTCTTCCATAAGCCACATTGAAGCCGCTGCTAACTTTAAAAAATTCGTCAGAGACATTTAGCTGTTGATCAGTGCTTTTGATCAGCATGAGGTAAGCAGTGTTACCAAACTGGGTTGATGTCATCCAGTCAAGAGCAAAGAAGCTTGATGTTTTGTTGGTGTGTCCACGCTTTTCTTTAAGCTTTGTGAAAGTTTGAGAGCCATTCATGGATCACCCCTTGCTGCCCTCGGGGCCCCCGGGTGGGGCACCAGTCACCAGGTCTCCCCACTTCCCATGCATGGGAGCAGGAAGGCAGCAAGAAGCAATAGGAAGAAGCATTGAGTGCTGTAAAAGGAAGGAAGTGGGGAAAACCCCAGTGACGCCACATCCAGTTCCCCCAGGATCTGGAAATGTGGTGTTTCTTGAGTAGAGTCTCCTCAGAGGATGAAACATGGCAGCCAGCCCCAGGAGCAGACATCGGAGATCTGTCTTGGTGTTTCCGTGGTTTTGCAGAGGGCCTGGGGAGCAGCCAGATCGCCCGGGGAAGCAGATGTGGGCAGAAGACAAGAGCATCTTCCCTTCCCTTTGAAGTCTAGATGAAAAATGCCAGAGCTTTGGGATTTCGGTAGAGAAAATTGATTTGGGAGCAAACAAACAAACAAAAAAGCCTTTCTGCCGTTCCTTTTGTCCCCCCTACCAGTTGTAGGTAACCGGTAACTTCCTAAGAGAAGTTCTTTCAGGAAGTGGAGCATCCTCTATGAAAAGAGAGAGAACCCGAAAAGCTCTGTGTGGGGCTCTCACTTTTGGAGGATCTGTTTGCAGACAGAGACAGATGGGTCTTTGAACACCTTCCCAGGGTCCCTGGTCTCCTCTTGATAACCTCACCTTCCGTATCACAGCCAGGAGGGCCCCTGATTTCACTCCCTACCCCTCCCAGCCCTGTGGCTTTCTCCCAGCCACCTTGGGAAGGTCAGGAAAGTTGGCATTGCCCTCTGGAGCAGGGGACATGAGCCTTAGAACTTAGACGGATCTCTTTTCATTAAGCAGTGCCCTGGCTTAACAAGCAGTTTTATAAATCTGAAGCTGTCTCCGGGTGCTGCAGGATTTATAGACGGGGGTTTCTGCCATAAAGTGGTTTATGATGGCTGCCTTCTGTGTTATTAGTAGCTGTCTCTTCCTTCAACCATTGCTGTTTGATAATAGCTTTAAAACACCCAGAATTACTTACCTGCAAGCCCCATTCCCGATAGCCCCTGTTGACAGTCTGAATAAGTTTACTGCCCTTTTGTTGTACTTTACCTTCAAAACAAACTGATTGAACCATCAATAGCTCGTGGAAGCTGACAGAGGCATGTCATCTGGACTAGCCCTGGTGATTGCAGGTTATCTGGGGGAGTTAACCTTCCCGCATTGTTAACTGAAATGTTTTATGTACTATGCAACTTTAGGATATGGCTGTGATAACCCCAGTAACTAAGTAATACATCACAGTAAAGAGATTTTGGTGCAACAAATAACCCTGGATTAAATTTACAAGGGTTGAATTGATATTGTAAAAGCCTTCATTCTGTGGCTTCGGGAATCCTCTCTTGTATTTTTATGGCAAACTTGTATTATACTCAGGATTGAAGCTGCAGCTTTTGACACCCTGACATGACCTCGAACAGAGAAAGGGAAATAGATCTCCCAAGACCAGAATGGGACAGTCCGGCAGAAAGCCCACTGGACTTATCTCTTGGCAGTAATGTTTGGAGCCAGTTCCAAACCACCAAGGGGCAGGAAGGTCTGGTAGATGTGGCTGCTGTCTGGGCGCTGGGCACCACAGACATTGGAGCAGGACAGACCATTAGGAGAACTGGGAAGGAGACTCTTGGTGGCCTTACCAACCTCATCATTCCAAAACTGTTATTCCTCGTGATGTTATTTTCACTTGGACAGTGGTTCGCAGCAGGCCTAGTAGCATCAGCCTCACCTGGGAACTTATTAGAACGTGAATTTGAGACTTCATTCCAGATGTAGTGAATCAGAAACTCTAGGGGTGGGGCCCTGCGATGTGCGTTTCAACAGGGCATCTGGGGGATGCTGATGCCCCCTCAAGTTTGAGAACAACTGTGCTAGAATATAAGCTCGTTGAGAGTAGAGACCTTGTCTGTTTTGTGCATCACCTTATTCTCAGTACCTAGCGCAGTTCCTGGCAGGTGGTAGCTTCTTAATAATTATTTGTTGGGTGAGTGAATGTGTAAGTAAATGAAAGAAGACATCTCTTAAGAGACGAACTTTGGGCCCTGAGCTGAGTTTCCAACTGAACTGTCTGGGACAAGCCTTCCTAGTGCCTCTCAAACATCTTTAAGCATCGACCACCTGGAAACCCCAGGCTGGCCAACAGGATGGGAGTCAAGTCACCTCTAGTTTCAGGGGTGACTGGCAGCCTATTTCATGGGCGTTTCTTTGGTTCTAAAAGAAGAGTGCTCTGAAAACAGCAGCTCTTTGTCATCTAAAATTTTTAACTAGCTTAAAAGCCAGCACTTCCCTCTCTCTCCTTTGATTTCAGGGCTGTGATCCAAAGTGGGGCAAAATGACAACGTGCTGTCTGTTGTCACCGTGGTTCCTGCCAGCCCTGTGAAGACATCTTTCATTCCATCATTAAACATTGGCTGATTTTCTAATACTGATGTTTTCTTCCCCTGAATATTCATCTTTTCCCACCCTACACTTAGTGGGTGTCTTTACTCCTTTGAGCGTCACTCCTGACATATTGTTTCCATCTGTACATGTCTTTATTTGAAAGAATCTGTTGTCATCAAGACTTTGCTGCTACAAGCAGAAGATGGAAGTTTTTTCTGACACTGACTGAGGCCAGTGGGAGTTCTCCTGGAGGATAGAAAGGTCATTTGCGTCTTTGTAGGACTTTTCTAATTTAGGGTAAGCTTAGGCGGCGTTTGGAGAGGGAAATGCTCAGGGAGAAGCAGGAAAGAAGGTAGTGCATAGTTTGAGGCCAGGGAGGAAGCAGGAAGTAGATCGTCAAATTTCCAGGACCTCAGATGTTGGTGTGGAAGTTTCAGGGGAGGAAAAGGATACGCAAGAGAATTTAGAGTATTTTGACTTTAAAAAAGAGTAATATGAAGGCTGTGATCAGAGGCCTCTAAGCTGTTGTCTCTGGCACCTGAGTGATCAGCTAAATCTTTTACCTGAACAAGCATATGCGAGGCCATGGGGTGATGTGAGACCACCTGATGAATGGGGAAGCTGGCCTTGGGAACCCAGGGCTTTGCTGAGGAGGGAGGCCTGCTACACACCCCATGTAACATGTGCACTGAGAAAAATCTCAGTGCTTGGGCTGCTTTAGGGCTTGGTTCTTTGAAGGCTTCTTGAGATTTCCTGTTCCACTTTCTTTGTGCTCCCAAAGCTACTTTGTGTATAACCTCAAACTTGGCACTTACCTATGCTGATTTCTAATTTCTTTGTGTGAGTCTTTCTTCCTCATTACACTAAGACCCTCTTTAAGAGCAGGCACCATGTTGTAATCACCTCTGTATACCTAGGGTCTGGCACGTAGTAGGTGCTTAAGAAATATTTGTGCAACTGAAATGAACTGGTATTTTATGGAGTCCGTTCTAATGCTACTTTCCTAAATGGTGGGAGGGTGAGGGAAAAAAAAAAAAGCAAAAAAACCTGGTCCCTGCCTTCAAAAAGCTTATAGTTTAGGTGAGGACATTAACTGAACACCAGCAAAGCAATTAAAAAACAGTAAAATGTTAAATTGCAGGGTGCTGAAAATGCCTCCTGGGAGTGTTGAGAAGGGAGAAAGCAATGCGGGCTGCGGGTGCAGGAGAAAACTTCCTGCGGGTTGGGATTTGGAAGATGAGTGGATACGGAGGAGGCTGGGTACAGGGAGAAAAAGTCAGATTCCCATGGAAATGATTTATTGCTCTTGACATTGGGTCCTCAACTCTTCTTCCTAAGCAGGACAGGGTCTAAACAATTGCTCCTTTGATTGATGGAGTATGGGGGCTTGATGGAGAGCATCTGGGCTGGTGACTACCATTGAGGAAGGAGACATATAGGCAGGTGTCTCTACCTTTTATATATTTATTTATATGTTTATGTACCTGTCTCCTGGCCAGGTGAGTCTTCTTGTCAACTCCATACACCTGCTTGATAGTTCATCACACAAGAGGTCAGTCATTGGGTTATCCTTGGAGGCCGTAAAGGATCCCAAAGACTCTTTCCAGGGGGATGGAGACCATATAGCATTTTTTGGGCTATTAATATCCCCTAGAAACCAACTCTCCTTGTTTCTCCTTGATGGAGATAATCTTCATAGTGCCAGTGTAGAAGTAACTCAGTGATGATGAGAAAAAAGTCCTCAAGACCCCTGTTTGATTCCTCAAGGAAGCATTTCTCAGCTATATGTGTTTCTTACTGCTATCCCAAAGTTGTCCAGGTTATTATTATTGTCTTGTATTGTCTTGATGGCAAATTAAAGTCTCTTGTCTCAGCTTCAAAATAAAGATTTGCTGTTATCTCAGAGATGAGAATGATACAGATGACCCATAGGAATGGCAGTGACGTTAATGGTATGATCAGGTTGTAGGTTATTTTCACTGAGAACTTGTTGTCTAGCAAAGATATTGGGTCCATTTTTCAGAACGGTAGAAGGTAAACACATTGATAGGATCTTACTGGCTAATCCAGGTGTGTGTGTCTGTGTATGTGTATCTACCTTTGAGTCAAGAGCAACCGTTAGTGTATATTTTGAAAGTTTAGTTGTGTATCTGTGTAAAATAGAACCATTTGGATTTCCCCAAAGAGTGGTTATTCATTCTTTGTGAAGAAGAGAGGAGAGGCAGGAACCAAGGTCTAACTTCTGAAGACCTAATGGCGTAGTTTCCTGCTCATCAGACAAATTGCATGAAAGTTTGAGGCTGTCACCCCAGTCTTCCTGAGTTACCTCTGACTGTTCTCTTCCAGATGCTTTGTTCTGCACAAGCTGCCCAATTTGAAGTTTCTGGATGCTCGTAAAGTAACCAAACAAGAACGAGAGGAAGCTTTGGTCAGAGGGGCGTTCATGAAGGTGGTGAAGCCCAAGGTAAGCCCTCTACTCACTGTTCTTTGCAAGGATTTATGCCTCACCTGTTGGGTACTCTTTGACCCTGGAGGCAGTCCTCCTATGTGTTCAGAATGCAGGAGGGATCTCACACCAGGATTTCATCCATGGATATACTGTTGGCCAAACAAGAAGTAGAACTGGGTATAAACTGGGTCTTCCTGTGACCCAGCCTAGGGGACCTTATTGGTAAGGTGATTTCAGGTAGATGGCTCTTGTACCAATAAAGCAGCATCATACACAGCCCAATGGTGACGTTCCTGGGGAGGATTTCGGGCCTCCTGGAAGATGTTTTATTTACAAGGTGGGGCCTCTGCAGGTCTGTAGCTGAGAAAGGAGAAACAAGAAAGCATTGGGCATTTACTGTTTCTCAGGGGGGTAGGATTCCTCTAGTGCCTCAGAGGGGGCCCTTCTTTCTTGGGACCAAAGGGTAGCTGGGGGAGAGTGATTTTCTCTTGTCCACAGGTGAGGGCTCAATAGCTCTTGGAAATATTGTTGGCAGGGAAGGCGATTTTTCTGACAATGTGATCTGGGACTGGTGTGTGCTTCCGTCATGTAGCTCATGGGAATGCTGTTTACTGACCTTTGCTTCGCCACCTGAGTCTGCTTTGAGGCCATGGGATTGAACGTGGTGTCATCTTAATGACAGCGTTGATGAGGCAGGGGAGATTTGGCTTGGGGTCCTGGATTCAGACACAAGGAGATTATTAAAGACATGGGCTTGGGAGGAGCTGGGGTCCTTCAGTGAAACCTGAGGCTGGGGAATGGACTTGATGACCCCTTTGGAGGTCCCTCACTGCCCTGGAGCTCTGTGGCGCTACGGTCACTTCCTGTGGGATCCTAGCTCGTGTGCTGAAAACACTAGCCCAGAAATCCTTGAGGTCTCGTTTGTCCTCACTGATTGAGCACTCTGCACATGCATTGGGAGTGAATAAGAGGGAAAGAGGAAAAATCAAACAGAACCAAAACAGCAAAATGAAACCTCTTCCGCCAAGTTGCTCAGCTGGCAGCAGACCTCAGGCCACTTTCTTTCCCTGAATCCATGAGGTGCAACTTATTTCCCGTTATGCTGAATAAAATCGCTAGCAGTTGTGGAAATATATGATATGGAGAGTATAATACTGGCAGATAAATGTATTGTTACCTGTTTCAGCACGTGGGAAATGAATTGAGTGATTCGCTTCGTAGCTATTAAAGTGTTAACAGTTTTACTAATGGAGGCACCGATTTGATGTATTACTCATGACTGCCTTTAGTTATTTTCCAGCTTTTGTGATTTCGTCCAAAAGAAAGAATTTATTTCTTGGCCTCCTTTTTTTTTTTTTTGGTTAAAAGATTCCAGAGACAGCCCGTATCACCAAACCAAAGTACGACAAATAGACTGTTTATAGTATCTTGGGTTCCTGCCCATCCTGAATTTCTCACCATCATGTATACATGCATTTTATAGAATAGATGCTATTTCTCCTGCTCTCATTGTCTTTGACATGGGAGCTCTGGAAATCCGGAGGGTTCGTAAAGATATACCCATCATATTGGGTTGGGGTGTCAATGTCATCCGCTACTGTTCTAAGGTTCTTTGTGTCCAGGTATGTGAGTCCTCACGTAATCTTCTAACGTGGAAGGAAGGGAACGTTGGCTTACTGTACAGATGAGATAACTCAGGCCTTGAGACGCTATTTGGGCTGCTCAGGTCACCAGCTCATCATTGCTAGAGCCCGCGCTGTACCCGTGTGTCTGACTGCAGAGCCTACGTTCTTCCACTCGGATCTCTTACCCCTGGAGCCCTCATCTCACCATTCTCCCCATGCATCTCTCTGTCCAAACAGAACCTCCGAGGAAGGCCTAAGTGAAGA
This sequence comes from Eubalaena glacialis, assembly GCF_028564815.1. Classification (NCBI taxonomy): domain Eukaryota; kingdom Metazoa; phylum Chordata; class Mammalia; order Artiodactyla; family Balaenidae; genus Eubalaena; species Eubalaena glacialis. Next base: position 59,442,505 of record NC_083716.1, on the reverse strand, counting down.
AAACAGGAAACAGCAGGACTGTTCTTTTGGAGTAGAGATGGGGGGAACTGAAGTCCTTCCCTGCCTCTGAAAGCAGGGAATGACTCCTTCACATCCAGCAGTAGCTGGTTCTCTGAGTCGTTAGCACCATCATCAGAAACGCTCTTCAAAGCTCCACATCAGTTTCAGATCAGTTATAGAATTAGCTCGTGTTAGTGTGGTGGATACTACCATCTTTACTAACTGTGTTAAGCTTTGAAATATCCATTAGTTATTTGGAGAGAGACAAAAATACTCTGACAAAGCATGAGGACCTTTGGTGGTTATCCTTTTGTAGAGTTCCATGATTTCCAAACTGAAGAGGGCTTCAGACCTCACCTGGTCTGTGCTCTTATTTTACGGGTGAAGGAACCGGGAGAGGACATAGTTCCCTAAGGCCCCACAGTCCCTTGGAGGCAGAACTGGGACCAGAACCCAGACCATCTGGGCTCCCAGTGAAGTGTTCTCTTTACACTGTGCTCCTTTAAGTGCACTGGAGGATTTCTCTGTGTTCTGGTTTCATATCAAGCTGTATGCCTCTCATGAATGGCAGGCAATTCCCTTCTGTCTGCTGTTTGCTGGGCAATGTGCTGGTACTTTTCTGGCAGATAGAAAGAGGCCACATGAGCTCCTTGCTGAATTAATAAATTGGGATTAAAAAGGCCGGTTCTCGCCTGCTCACAGTATGTATAGACATATGTTTGTTCCTTGCAGGTGTGTATATACGCTTTCCATCTCTGTGTGTGTATATGTATATATATGTACTGGGAGGAATGTGTACACCCGGAGTCGGCTCCTAAGTGGAGAGCAATTTCCTCTCTGTAAATTGCCGACGCTGTGCTGAGCACACTTGGTGAAGACCTATTTTTCATCACGGACTCGGAATCTCAAGTTGGCTTCTGTCCTTTCTGAGGCAATGGCGGCCTGTTTTGCTTACTCGGCAGAACGCACTGATGGATGATCAAGGGGGCCGTGATTTGGGGAGCTGTTCTCATTTTATTCCTGACATAAAGTATTTGGGAGAACGGAAAATGCCTCTCCAATCACAGCGCTTGCCTTGGAGGTCGGGAACGGGCAGTCTGGGTGTTCTCGGCTGACGCAAATGCAGAATCATCCGGTAACTCATAAACCGCCTAAGTCACAAGGGTTTGATTTGGTACCTGGCAGGCCCCCATGCTTGAAGTGCAGAGTTGGCTCTCGCTCCCTCTCACGATGACACATTTCTCCTTCGTGGCTGCCTTTTGGCTTTTGTTGTTTAAAAGCTGCCTTCCGTCTGAGCTCTGATTGTACAGAACGATGCTGTCATTCATTAGGAAGTGACAGCTAACGTTGCAGTGGCTCTTCTAGACTCTGTGTGTGTTTAGCGAATGGACCTACAACAGCTAGGCTTTGCTCATTTCCCAAAATTTTAAAGAAAATATATATCTCTGTCAAATATTGGCCATTGGATCATGCCACTGTCAATGCAGAGAGCACCAAGCTGGACGCAGAGGAGGTGGTAGACCACAAAGAATGGATTCTGTAGTGACCAGACCATGACCCCCCCTCGCTGCTCCGGGAAACGTAGGTCAAATCAATGCAGAGGCCTGTCCAGGAGGGTGTGCGTGGCGGGCACGCCAGTCCTGCACGTCAGAGAGACAACGCAAGAATCCAACAGTCAGAATTGCTTATTATGTCCTGGCTTTGTAATTATTCATCCCTGTTCTGGCAAAGAGCGCAGTTGTCATTTCTGTGACATAATTATTTAAAGCTGAGCCCTCTTGTTTTACAGGCACATATAGGAAGTTGGCTACCAACAGTTTAATCTTTGTAATCTTATAGAAGCGATGGGAGGCGCAGCTACCAGGGCAGCTGGACCAAGAACCTCAGCTTCTATTAGAAAGTGTTTAGACATGTGTGTTTTTGCTTGTAATCATGACCCTTCTCTTATAGGTAAGATAGGGTCCTAGGTTTGTTTGTGAGTGTCAGTGTGTCCTTGAAAATATGACATCCATGTCTTTATGTGGGCACACCTGGGTTTCCTATCCTGTGTAGCTTGTGCGTTTGTGTAGTTTTGCAGCATTGTTTTGCATATTTGTGTATGTGTCTTTGGGTATTTTTCTTGGGGGGGGTGCACTATAGAATGTGTGTATGTGTGTGTGTGAGAGAGAGAGAGAGGGGAGAGAGAGAGAGAAAGGGGAAGGGAGGAAAGGAGGCAGAGGGAGATGTGATGTGTTAAAGGAATAAACATGTACCTTTGGAAATCTTTTTTATTCTTGTCCTTAAACTGGACATTGAAAGCTATTTGGGTCCCAGGACCACCTGCTTCCCTGACTATACTTCACCGTCCAGCTCTTGACACTTGGAGTCGGGCCCAGACTTTCCTGGGTACCTGTAGTTTCTTCCATCTGTGTCTATGTTTTTGGAGTTCCAGGCAAAAGGCAAACTAGGATAGAGACAGGGAGTGGAAGCATCTGGAAGCCCTTTCTTTGTCAGGACAAAGCTGCTGCTCACCTACTGGGGTCAGCTCCATGAGGATAGGAACTTGCTTTTGTTCACTCCTGTATCTCCAGGACTCGGTCAGTCGCAGAGGCTCAGCCAATGCTCGTCAAAGCGATGAACTATGAACAGAGCATTTTGGAGGATCCATCAAAAAAGGTGGTTCATTTTTTCTATTGCCTCAATGTGGTCCTCTGCAAAAGCAGGAAAGGGACTTTTGCCATAAGAAAATGTAATAACTTGGATCTGTATGTTGGCAGAAAAGAAGGATTCTGGGCTGCATAATTGTTTTTCTAAAGGATTTACCCTGGAATTACTTATGATGGCAAAACCTACGGCCATCGTGATCCCCAGGGCCATGGCTTCTCCATGGGGCAGCTTTGCTGGGGTGGGCAGCAGGGGTGCGATCCGAGCTCCCTGTCACTGCTGATGTGTTCTCTGAGTCCTTCTCTCGGAATCCTTCTGTGCATGTTAGGGATTTTAGGGGGGAAAAAGTAGCTTTTCTCAGAAAACATGTTAGGGTACTGCACAAGTCTGTGGGTTGTTAAAATGAGATTTTCCCTGTCTTAGCTGCTCTTGTGCTTTCTCTGTGCCATAAAGGAGCACTGCCTCATGGCTTGTTTGGTTTACTTATTGTTTTTTATGCCTAGCCTAGTTCTTCACTAAGTGCTACCTTGTTCTAAAGCACAGTGTGTATGTCTTTCATATATTCTCTTACCCCATGGAGCCAATTGCAAACATGTGAAAGGTTATCCGAAACTACCTCTAGATAGGTTGCAATTACTAACATTTACTCTATACTCAATATTTTTAAAAATATGTATTTTACATAAAGCCAGGGTATGCCTGTAAATAAATATTGTAAACCACATGAACACTCAGTTTAAGTAGGCAATAAGCCGGTAGACGTTGAAAGTTCTCTACTGTGCCCAACTGTCAGAAGAAAACTAAAAATGTCAGTTGATTTTCTAGATATTTCTAACTACCTGAATACGTTAGTGTTTTACGGTTCTTTTCTGTTTTCACACAGATGTTTCTCGTCTAGAGACATATTCAGATTCTATTTCCAGTTACTTTATAGTAAATTTTGAAGGGAGGAAAAATTTTTAATTCTTTTTTGGAAGATGCTTAGGCATTGTGTTTAGAAACAACTTCAGAAGCCAAAAATTTGCAGTTTGTTTGTTTTTCATTCTTCTTTCTGATTTCACAGTTTGCCACATTCATTTGATGGGGGCATCACTTGTATTTCTTCATTTTTAGCGCCATGGCATCCTGTGTCTCAAATAAATGCTTTCAGAGTGTTGCTTTTTGGAGACCATGTTGGTAGCTTTTTATGGCCTTGCTTTTGGAGAGCAACCCTCTGAAATCAGAGATAGACTGTTGCAGAGAAGTTGTGTCTCCAGCACCCTAGAGATAAAGCGCCCTAACAAAGCCCTGTGGATAGAAAATTGAAACCACAATAGAAGGAAAGTGAATAGAACTGTAGTTGATGGTAGCAGCCTCTGAGAGCCACGTCCAGATGTTCCTGGGGCCTGGGCAGGTGCTACACATATAGTAGGCATCATTCTCCATTAAGCCCAGTATCTGGTGAGATATCATTGTGTCTCTGTTGTAGTCATTGGCTTTCACTGCACCCCGATGGCCCAGCTCCACATTCGTCCTCTTTGTGGCCTCTAACATGCTGGCTTTTTTTCCAAAGATGTTTGGACAGACACATGCCTAGAGGATCATGGAAGTAAGTGGCATTTTTTGGGAAATGAGATGTGTCCCTAGCATCATTTGTACAGCCTCTGGAACCTACCCATTGGGAGAACTGTGGTAGATTTCATTATTTGTCTAAAATTGTTCCACTTCTTCTGCCCTTGCCATGGCTTCCCCTTTAAGAGAGAGGCATACCTCTCCATCCCACTGACTTTGGACTTGGCCATGTGGCACTTCGGCCAATGGGATGTGAGTGGAAGTGACAGCATGCCAACTCTAGGCCAAGGCCTCATGAGGTACTATGTGTTTCCACTCACCCTTCTTGCACACCCGCCATTTGCTGTGGAAACCACATGAGACACAGGTTGAGCGGACACACGCTGAGATTAAAGCCTGAAGCAGAACTACCCCAGCCACCCTCAGACCTCTGCACAAGAAAGACATGCTGGTCATAAGCCACTGGGACTTTGAGGAGCACTGTTGCTGCAGAAACCTGACAGACACATAGGCCGTCCATGCTCACATTCTGTCCTCTGGCCTTCCCCGGCCACTTGAACCAGGGCTCTTAACTGAGACACAACTTGGGGTGTAGTGAAGTTCATGGCAGTTTTGGGTGTCACAGCACCAACTTCGGTAGGCTTTCTGGTTGCCTCACTAATTAGGATCGAAGGCCAGCCTCAGGGTCGACTGGCTGCTTAGCAGTGGATTATTAGTCGTGATGAAACTGTCCCGATATGTGAGTCAAAGCAACACCTAGCGTATATTAAGTGTCCACTGTGTATTAGATATTGTACTAGCGGCTTAATATTATCTCTCAATTTCTCTTTGAACTCGAATCTGCCAATGATGATCAGAGAACTTGCATACATCACTTAAAATTACAGAGCAATGTGGAATCCAGTTCTTCCTCAGGCCCACTTAGGCCCCTAAGCTCATGCCCTTTTTCCTATATACCTTAAATTTCATCATCCAGACATGGAGATATAATGAGAAGCAGGAGAAGAAGAGCAGGAGGACCAGGACATGGAAGGGAGCCCGAGGTAACTTTCTAATTTTCAATTTTGACCTTGTGACCACTCCCTCCAAAGCATTTTGGTGAAAATTTGTGGGCTAGGCCGAGAATTGCAGGAGCCAGGCAGTGGAGGGCTCTGTTTATTAGACAAAGCTTGCAACTTAATTTGAAGTTGAGGAGGAACCCTGGGAGGGTTCAGAGTGGGAGGAGAGTGTGGGCAGGTCTGTGTTTGGATCCCTGGGTGTCTGGCGGGCGGGGGTTCGGGGGGCACTAGTGCTCTGTGTATACAGTAGGTGTTTTGGAAATCTGTACAGAGGCAGCTGCTGGCCCGAGGCCACCCAGCATACAGAGCACCCAGGCCAGTGTTGGTGCTCAGGTGGCCACGCAGTTCACAGAGCTGGGGCCCAGAGCCCTGCCCTGACCACAGGGAGGGGTCTGGGTGGTAGCGAGCACCTCACATGCTGGGATGAGGAGAACGCCAATGGCTGTCCGAGACCCAGTAGTAACTCACCTGGCAGTGGGTCTCTGACATTCTAAAAAGTTCTTTGACATGGTCTTACCCAAAAGACCCTGTCCCCTATGGTATCAGCTGCCTTAATTTTAAGGAATGAATTTAAGCCTTCTTAACTGAGCCATGAGAAATCCTCATTTGTGTGATCTCTGGTAATGATTAAGATGGAGCCTTAATAGCCAACTATGTCTGTAATCTGTACATTTCCAGCCTGACGTTTTCTTGATCCACTTTAGAAGGCTGTTTTTGGTATTTTCCATTTGCAATTTAGTTTTTCTTAAATTATTTTTAAAAATTAAACTTGACGGGAAAGAGAAGAGGGGAAGAGGAAAATAAAGATGCTTCCTTAAGAAAGTGGGTTCTCAGAGAATAAAGTTGGGGTGCTGACTTCAAGTTACCCATGTTTAAAGCTCACATCACCCTGTATTCTGTGTGCAGCTCAGGGCTTGGCAGGGAGCTGTCCTCCTGAGGCAGGTGCATTGGTAACCTGGGGCAACACCTTATCCTTAACATGCTTTGCTCTCCTTGATCTCCCCCCCGCACACACACACACACACACACACACACACACACACACACATCCTTTGCTTTGAGCCTTTGAGCCTGATGATTCCAGGCCTGTGATGAGGAGGAGTGGGTTGGAAGTACAGGACCAACTTGTCTAGAACAGAGGAAAAAGGCCAATGACTGAGGTCTGAGTGAGGGGAGGATCATTGATGGCCTCAGTGTTCTCACCCTCCGCCGATTCCCTGGGCCTTGCTCTCTACCCTTCTGACCTCTGTGGCTTCATGAGTCTCTGCCTTGCTTAGAAAGTCCCTTCTGGACCCATGGCAGCATCAGATGGTAGGGACTAAACTCTCAGACATATAGGATTCCTGTAAGGCAGGGAAGCCTGCAGGATGGATGGCTCACTAGGGAAAAATCATGAACATTGCTCTGAAGCTAACTTTGATTCTGTGTTAATATTACTTGCAATTCCATGGCTAAGAGAGGAAGAGAAAATGAAGATGGTGTAGTCTCAATTTCTGCTCTTGAGTTCTGGTTATTTCCAAATTGCCTGCAACTAATAGCAGAGGTACTGGTTTGCTGCCATAACGAAATACCACGGACTGAGTGGCTTTAACAACAGAAATTCCTTTTCTCACAGCTTGGAGGCTCCAATTCCAAGATTAAGGTGTGGGTGGGATTGGTTTCTTTTGAGGTCTCTCTCCTTGGATTGCAGGTGACTGCCTTCTTGCCGTGTCTCCACATGGTCACCTTGATGTGCACACACAACGCTGCTATCTGTTTGTGTGTCCAGATGTCCTCCTCTTACAAGGACGGGTCATATTGGATTAGGGCCCACACACTGACCGCTGTTTAGCTCATTCACCTCTTTAAAGGTCCTGTCTCCAAACATAGTCACATTCTGAGGTACTGGGGGGTTAGACTTCAACATAGAAGTTTGGCGGGGACACAATTCAGCCCCTAACAGCAGACGAGAAGAGTGAACTTTAAGAAGAATATATTTAAGAAAACTCATGTAAGCTTAGTGATAAAAGGGATATCTATGATACTTAACATTTACTTGTTCTTTTCATTGTCCCCAAAAGCCTAGGAAGCAAAATCAGTGGATAGAATAAGGAAGTAGGATAACCTTAGGTCTCCAACTTGATGAGAGTTAAAAGTCTTCACAGAGTTTGATTGAAACAGAAATTTGACCTGTTTGCCTGAGTGTGACTGATAAATACTTTTCAGGATCTCATCCAGTTGAGTGCCAAGCAAGTATGCACAGGTAATTGCCAGGATTAGTGGGGAGCTCCAGTAATGACATCTCCCCCACACAGTAGGCTGAGTGAGGAGCCCGATGCTCAGAGGGGAGCTTCTTCTCATTAAAAAAAAAAATTACCCCTAGAGGTGCCCTTTGCCCCAAATTGTTCCTTGAGGAGTAAAAAGAAGCTGTTTCTTGTTATAAGGGAGAAGAGTCCTGACACATGTCCACTGGTCTCTGCCTGTTTCTCCAGAGCTTATTTCTCCCTGTCAAGACCTCCAGGAACATCCAGTTCCCAGGTAGCTGTTGGATCCTGCTTGTGAGTCGGTTCCAAGTCTCTAGGAAGTGTGTTTCAGCCTCTTCATTGTTTTGTCTACCTGTGGTCACCATGGCTGGCTTCTGGGGCCCGTGTCTACACTCTGACTCTAGATGCATCCTCACTATCCCTCTGACCAGGCAAAGTGATGTTTCACAAGCATGATGGGGCAGGTCTGCCCTTGGGGTCCTTGAAGGCTGATGGTACAATTAGCTCTTTTATTTGCTTTTCTGCTCCTTACAGTAGAGTGTCTTAGATTAACAGACAGGGCGCCAGCAATAATGCACAGATGCTCTGTAATTGGGGCTTCCTTTGATGTTAATTTAGCGAAGTTCAGTGCTATTGTCAGTGATAGCAATTATGCTCAGCCTTTTCACCAAGGACATTTTAGGATAATTTTATTTTTCATGTGCATTTTAAAATATGGCAGTAAATTTTGAGCTACACTACCTGAATTAGAACTCATTATTTCTTTTCAACAGCCAACCACTGCTCTCTGTCTAGGCTCCAAAGCTGTATCTTTATTTTTCTTTTTTGGAGTGGGGAATTTTAAAGTGGGGCTTCTACCTCATGAAGCTTTTAACTCATGAGTGAAATTCAGAAGTGAGTCTTTTGGTTTTTTGTTGGCGTTTTGTACTGTCACAGAGACTATCTGGCTTAGTGACCTCTCCCATGTTTTACCTGGACCATTTTTATTCATTCCTTCCCATCACCTGACCTTTATTTTTGTTCTTGACATGATTCAAGAAGTTGCCTCCAGCTGTTCTTTTGGGAAGGTTTAAAATCTGCATTTATTATGGCTCTTGTATTCCATGGCAAACCTATGATTCTTACTTTGTTCATGGGCTGTTGTCAGATTTGCTCTTCCATTTGGGGGCCAGTCTCACTCCAGGTTTCAGGATTATATTTAGGTTTGGATTAAAGGCCACACTTCTGCCATCTGTTTCTCCATTGTTACTACGGGGCATGTCATACCTCCTTTCACATTTGTTGTGAGGATTAACTGAGATAATGTGTGTAAGCAGCTCACACAGTCTCTCTGGTATGTAGCTCGTGTTCTTAGGTGTGACATTTCAAAACAGCTCTGTTTTGGGGCCATTGCTGTGTCTTCCAGTTGTGCGAGTGAACACGACGAAGATGATTTTGGCTTGAGTTGTGGGGTGTATTAGTTGTCTGGGGGCTGCCTTAACAAAACACCATAAACTGGGTAGCTTAAACAACAGAACTTTATTTTCTCACAGTTCTGGAGGCTGGAAGGTCCACATCAGGGTGCCACATGGTTAGGTTCTGGTGAGAGCCCTCTTCACAGCTTGCAGACAGCCATCTCTCACTGCTGTGTCCTCATGTGGCAGGAGGAGGAAGAGGGAGAGGGAGAGCAATGTTGATTGATTGATTGACACATCTTCCTCTTTTTATAAGGCTACAGTCCTATTGGGTCAGGGCCCCACCTCTATGTCCTCATTTAACCTTAATTACCTCCCAAAGACCCTATCCCCAGAAACAGTTACATTGGGGGTTAGGGCTTCAGCATATGAATTTGGGGGAGCATAATTCAGTTCATAGAAGGGGGTATTGCCCCTATAGTCCTGGTGACTTAACTGAGTTTTCTGGGATTTATACTTAAGTGTTTCTAAGGTTTTACTAAGTGTTACTTCCTGATGAGAGTAAAACACCTAAAAGAAAGGAATATGGGAGGAGAAAGAGGGCCTCCTGTTCATCCTGGGGAAGCTGGGCCCCTAAGTTTGGGGGTCTTCCCAGGCACTACACAAGCCTTTTTGTTCTCGTGGTGATGGTGAGGGGAGGGAGCCAGGGCAATAAGAGGTGCAAGAAAAGTCCGTGCAGTATTAAGACATAGGAAGTCCCACGGTCACTGATGCAAACAGGAGACAGTGCTGCACCGTCCCCAAGCGGACGGCAGTAGGGCAGTCCCCCCATAGGGCCCAAACTGAGCAAGGGATGCCTGGTGCAAAAATAAGCCCTTAAGCCCTTTCGTTTGGGTGACCTTGGACTCAACTCTCATAATCCTCCTCCAACTCCTTTGGCGAATCTGGAAATCAAGGCCGATGTTTCGATTCTAGAATTTGTCACTGGAGTCAGTCCCCTTCTGCCCCATAGTAAAATGGAGAAAACCAGGGAGTGAAATCTGGGGGCTTGTTACACATGTCCAAAGAATATTGTCTCATCATTAGAGGGGGCTTTGAAAACCCAAGGTTGAGATACTGGATCTCTGGATAATTAGAAAACAACCAAGAGCTGTATTACACCAAGCCACATTTTTTTTCCCCCTGAAAAATCTGTTTCAGTTCAGTATGTTAAAAAAAAAAAAAAAAAAAAAAAAAAGAGTCTGATTTCTGCACTCATTCTAATTTTTAGTCATGGGATGTTTTGGAAAAGATTAAATTACAAATTATTTTTGTTCCTTGTATTCAGAAAAGCCTCAATACCAGTTTGTGACTTCTGGACTTTGGGATTACAGAGGCCGAATCTGAACGCTATGCATCGCGTTTGCTTAGGTGAAAATGGGTAGAAATAAAACAGATGAAGGAATGAAAAGCTGTGCCGTCTTTGCTTCCCCTCCCCTCTTCTTTTCCACATTATATGACTAAATGTGCAACTTTGTTCACATAACTGCTACAAACAGTTCACTGTGTAGGCCAAACGCTCTCTAATGCAGTAAAATTAAGAAATAATATGCTTTGAAAGTGATTTATGAGTGTGGTTAAACTGCCAGATTTACAAAGAAATAGTTCAGATCTTGGGAAGCCTCAGGAGTCACGTCAAAAATGAATTTGACCATGATTTAAACTGCTACTTTTCTTACATGACATTTAATATGTGTACTTTGGAGGCCCATATGTCTTTAATAAAATAGCATTAAGTTTTAAATATGATATGAATGCAGCCAGTTTCTAAATTCATAACCTTTTCCACAACTCCAAAATGCTAACCAGTAAGGGAGTCATACACGCAATAAAACATAAACCTTAGAAAATAGCTTTTTATTAAAATGGTTAGACACTTGGCAGCTGGGTTGCCATGTAATAAATACTTACAGCATTGTGGGTTTATCAGACGTTGTTTACCCTGCAAGCAACTGGGACCAGACAACTAATTGTAACCCCTGCACAAAAGTGGTTCAGGCTGAGTACCCCTGAGCGTATCAGAGAGGCAAAGCAGCTTTGCTGAGAGTCCTGGACTTGGGTTCTCAGAGGGCTGGGTTCTGATCCCTCTCCACCACTTAAAGCAGTGTGACCTTAGCCAGGGTGCACCATTTCGATAATTTTCCCTAGCCTGTGTCACGGAGACAGTACCACCTGCCATGCAGGTTGGTTGTGACGATGAGAAACAAATGCATCAGGGCATCTGGCACAGGGCCTGGCACACAGTAGGCGCACAGCAAAGAGAAGCAATTCTTTTGAAAATATTCTCTAATGAAAAAGTAGTTTAGGCGAGATCGTCAGGTCCCTTGCAGCAGTTCTGTGACGACTATAGGATGGCACTTAGGAAAGGTAAGCCACTTAGCCAGAGGTCAGTTTAAGTCTCGCAGAGAATGAATAAGGAAGCGCCTTGCTTCACTCCCTTCCGAAAGGCACGAGCATGTCGGAACTGACAGCAAGACATCCCTGGTTCAGGGGGAGCAGGAGTGCGTTGGTGCCGCCATCACTTAGCTGCTCCTGGAGATGGAGGTAAGGTGTGCAGTGCGGCCTCTTCCTGCCTTCTGGGTTTCCAGGTCATAGAAAATGAGAGTTACTCTTGTAAGCTGTATTGCATCACAGCAAAAGGTCTTTCATTGCTGCCGCTGCTTTGTGTGTGTGTGTGTGTGTGTGTGTGTGTGTATGTATGAGAGAGAGAGAGAGAGAGAATGTGTAAACAGATCTCTCTGTGGAATAGTTTTGAAGTAAGGCTTTCTGATTTCCGTGTTTCTAGTTGCTTATGTGCAACTTGCTTTTCTGTATCTCAGAGGAAACAGCCAGTCTGGCCATGGTCTGATTTTGTCTGTCCATGCAACTAAACGTTACTACCCTCCACAAACTTCCTTAGGAAGGAATTCCTGAATTTCCTAAAAGGGGAATTGTAAGTGATGTTTGAGCTCAGCCTTTGAATCTCAGGGCTCAGACTTATGTGTGGTAATCAGAGATTAAAAGGCCCTGGGACCATTTCATTTTGTTTTATTTTATTTTTAGATGTTTTTTAAAAACAATGTTATGATCCCATTAAGGGAAATTAATAAAGGAAATCTTTCACCTGTATTCCCTACATGCTAACTCCACGCCTTTTCATTTTGCTCTGTTCCCTTTCAAACCTTATCCCTTTCGATAGGTATTTACGTGTGTTTAATGCTCTACTTTTTTACCTAACATTTTTATTGTGGTACTTTTTAGTCTTCAAGTTTATTCTTTTTATGGAGTCTACAGTTCTTCATCAAATTGATATAAGTACAGTCAGTTACCAAACCATTTTCCCACTGTTGCTAGATTTTAACCTTATATATAAAATACTGCTAGTTGTGTGTGTATGTGTGTATGTGTTTCCTTTAAATTATTTCCTTAGGATAATTTTCCAGGGATGGGTTTATCGGATCTCAGGATGTGGGCAGAACAGCCGTTTGAGGCTCTGTGTAAGAATGCCTAGGGACTTCCCTGGTGGTCCAGTGGGCAGGAGTCTGTGCCCCCAGTGCAGGGGGGCCCAGGTTCAATCCCTGGTTGGAGAGCTGGATCCCGCATGCATGCCACAACTGGAAGTTCGTGTGCCACAACTGAGAAGCCTGCATGCCACAGCTAAGAGGTCCGCATGCCGCAACTAAAGATCCCACGTGCCGCAACTGGGACCTGGCGCAGCCTAAATAAATAAATAAATAAATATTTAAAAAAAAGAATGCCTAGGTACCATCTTCAAGTTGGCGGTCCGTCCTGGATGAGTCACTCCACCTGTGAGGCTGGAGGCAGAAGATAGGTCAAAAGGGACACCTAACACTTCCAAGGCTCTCTTTGGGAATGGGCTTCCCAGGGTCTTATTGGTTGGTATGGTTCAGAGTCTGTGGGAGCTCCCACAAAGCATGCATTGACCTGCTGAGTTATAGTCCTAGGGAATTACGGGTTCCCTCAGCATCCTGAAAATTATTAACAGCATGCAATCCTGGTCAGTGTGAATGTGCCTTTAGACTGTTAGCCAAATCTTTGCATAATACCAGTCATTCTACCTATAAAAGCACAAATATGTTATTGTTCTCAATAGGCTATTTAATGCAGGTTTGGGGAGGCAAAAAGAGAAAAGAAGATTACAAGCTGGCTGATCTTGCTTTTATTTCTCTTAAATCTATCCACACTTCTCAGGGGTTGTACTCGTTTAAAGATTGTATGCAACTGTGCAGTCTGTGTGATTTGGAAAGCAAATCAAACTAAATATGAAGTTTTCAGCATGTGTTGTTTTTAAAAGATTTCATACATTTATTTCAAATATACATTTCTTCCCGAGTAGTGCTAAACCTATAATCTTTTTCTTGTTACATTTCTTTTTTTGGGAAGGAGGCCGAGAGGGTGACTTAGTTTTGGAGTGGAAGGTTCCTATTAACATTTACCTCCTTCTTGTGCGGCATTATTCACAGCAGAGCTATTAAGGCTAATTATTTTCAGGTTTCTATCAAAGGGGAATATTTGAGCTGACAAAAAAAAAAGCATTTATTGGGAAGAAAAAATGGCCTGTTTAAATAAGAAAGGGATCATTATCATGTGCATCCTACCTCCCCCTCCCAGTTATTAGTCTGTGAGGGGAGGAGGAGCCAGGAGACCCCAGGGGAGTCTGTGAGAAGAGGTTCTAGGGGGCTGTGCTCACTGAGAAGCTTGGTACCCCAAGGAGAGGCAGTGCTTTTCCCCCCTCATTTGTCTGCAGCCCATCTGGGTTGCTCATTGACCTTGGAGCTAGTGTCAGTCTGTTATTTTCCTTCTCTTCTTGGGTACAATTCTCTGATCCTTGGTATGTAGTGGAAAGAATATTGGTTGGGGAGCTGGGTGTATCAGTCAGGAAAGGCTAACTGCTGTGACAAGTAGCCCCCAAGTCTGTGGCTTCATCACTCGCAGTCCACTGAGGGTTTCTGGATGGGGAGTGAGGAGCATCCTGTCCGTCAGGGACCTAGATTCCTTCTATCCAATGGCTCTGTGGTTTTCTTGGGCCTTGGGGTTCTTCACTGGCTTCAGCCCATGGTTGGAGCAAGAGCAAGAGTGTGGAGAATTGTGCACATGATTGATGGGCCTGGTTTTGAGGTGACGCACATCACTGATTGGCCAGAACTCAGTCAAACGGACACTCATAACTGCAAGAGAGTCTGGGAAATGCAGCTGTTGTGCGCTGAATTGTGTCCCTGCCCCCAAGTTCATATCAATACATTGAAGCCCTAGTTCCCCGCACCTCAGAATGTAACCCTATTTAGATATGGTGCCTTTAAAGAGGTGACTTAAAATGAGGCTGTCTGGGTGGGCCCTAATCCAATATGGCTGGTCCTTATAAGAAGAGGAAATCAGACACACAGAGAGACACCAGGGGGCTGTGTGTGCGGAGGGAAGACCATGTAGGGAGGCAGCAAGAGGGCAGCTGTTTGCAAGCCAAGGAGAGAGGCCACAGGAGAAACCAACCCCACTGACACCTTGATCTTGTACTTCCAGCCTCAAGAACTGAGAGAATGAATTTCCTTTGCTTAAACCACCCAGTATGGTATTTTGTTATGGCAGCCCGAGCATACTAATACAGCAGCTTGGCTGAGGGCCCGAAAAGAAAAGTGGATGTGTTTGGTGAGCACCGAGCCCATCTCTGCCACCCTGAGCACTCAGGTGTGAGTTCCACTCCAACAGTCAGCTTGCTGGGTGCTCTTGGGCAATCTCTCCCTCCAGGGCTCAAGTCCTCCTCTACAAAATGGGTGAAGAGACTTAGATGACCTCTGAGGGTCTCCCTGTAGCTTTGTGATCTGACCGTGTGCGCAGATCCCCAGCCTGACATCTGGGTTGGGCATGAGTTCACCAGAGACACCCGAGGCTGCCGGCCTCTGCGGTTGCAAGGAGACGCCACGGTGGCATGCTGAAGAGCCCAGGTTTAGGGTTCAACAACCTGGATTCAAGTCCTGGCTCTCTCATTTGCTGTGTGACTTTGGACGAGTTAGTGCCTCAGTTACCTCATCTTTAAAATGGAGTTAATAAAATAAGAGTTGTTGGATTAAAGGGTTAAAGAAAATGATGAATAGAAAGCACTTAGCCCAGGGTGTGGTACAAAATAAAGGCTCAAAATGATTTTGTCTCACCCACCCTGTCTATTTCCCTTTCTATCTTTTCCTTTTTCCGTTTTTATCTTCTTTTTAATTATTCTCAATTCACAGTTTTGAATGTGAAGATGGAGAAATAATTAGTTTTGGAAGCATTTTCACATACATGATCTCATTCGATCCTCACAATACTAATAAGAGAAAGGCAGAATAGGTGCTCCGTTGCTTTACAAATATGGAATAGTAAGATAGGTTGTGGGATCCACTGAGTATTCCAGAGAGAAATGAAAATCAGATTAGCACTCAAGTCTTCTCTTGGCCCAGTACTTTGCTATTATAGAATATACAAACTCGGCTGTTCTAAGGATTTCCCGACTTAGGATGAGAAGACTTGTCTCAGGAAAGGAGAGCCTGAGTAATCAGGACATCCCGTCACTGTCCATAAAGTTCCCTCAATGGGCACAAAATGGCAATGGCAGCTCTTCCAGAGGGGGCTACCATGGGACTCAGGCCAGTCCACACCTCCCAGAGGGGTCTATCATTTTCTTCAAGGGCCAGTCAGGGCAGCTCTCTGATGTATTGTGCAGAAAAAACAAAAAAAAAGTGTCTACGCCCAGGAGTAGAAAGAAAAGCAGGCTATGTGGTTAGCTTCCAAATGGTCCCAAATCTGCCTGATGGGTACTACATTGACCTAGTTTTAGGAGCACACTTTTCTTTATACCCCACATCACCTCTACTTTCTCAACACTTCCAGGAGGCAGGGACGTGGCCTTGCAATCACGTTTGCACTTGTGTGTCCAGCTCACAGCAGCTCCCATCTTCAAGCCACCGGGCTTTGCTTTTGTAACTGCAGAAGAGGAGCCCAGGGTCACACGTTCCCACCCAAACCATAGATGGAGGAAGAAGGACCAGAGAGGCAGAGTGGGTCAGAGATGAGCTTGGTAGGGTCCTGGTTCCACACGCTGCAGCTTCAAGGCCAGGCCACTATCCTCATACCTGGAACTTGTGATGACCGGAAGCTGTTTTAAGAGGAAAATTATATTTCCCTTCTCTTTTATCCCAAACAAGCACTCTAGCAGGGCGAAATGCTGAGATGCACCACAGGCAGCTGGAGATCTTCAAGTTACAGCAAAATGACATTGCATTCAGGCTTCCTGCTCTCTCTCCTGTAGGGCAGGTTATCTGTCTTTGTCATGGCTAATGGCGATTTATGCTGTCCATGATCACCGGGAAGGGAAAATATTCATACTTTAAAAATGCACCGAGACAGAGATCTTCTTAATCAGGGACGTGATCATGCTAGAAGGAAGGAAGTTGAGTTTGCAAGGTCATGGTTTCTCCTTCTTTGCTAGGATGTCACCATTTATTTATGATCTTGTCATTTGAGTTTCAAGGAGTCTTTTAAAAAGGAGTTTGGAGTGATGAGGGCAAGAGAAGCTGGTCAAGATCTTCTGCTTTTCAGGAAATATGGTACTTTTTAGCTTTGCCAGGCAGAGATTGCATTGCCACCCAGAGGTTTAGATGGAAAGAGATATGGATGAAGTCTCAAGATTGGAAGCATTTTCAGGCCAGGTATGAAAATTAAATCTCCCAAACCCAAGACTGGTGTTATCAAGCTATAAAATAAGATGTCTTAGGTTATTTCTCAGAGCATAAACTCTAGTATTCTTGGCCCAGGTGTATAGAACTTGTACTCCCACTTTGATAGTGGGAGTGGGGCACCAGAAATTCCCAGCTCTTGAGAATCCTACTGGGGCTGTTCATTCATTGGAAGGAGGAAAACCAGCACTAGGTGATGAAGACATTTGTCAAGGATGTCAGAGAGTTAGTACACAGAGGTATCTCCCTTTCTTCTCGTTCCATCATACAGGCAGAAAGGGATCTCAGGTTCATCCTTGTTGGAGAACTTTCTTTGTCACCCATTTTCTAAAGTTTATACCCACTTACCTACAAGACTCAGTTTTTCAGTTCTTTCTCCCACCTGTGCATCCGTCCATCCCTCCATCCCTCCATCCCTCCGTCCCTCCATCCCTCCGTCCCTCCATCCCTCCATCCCTCCATCCCTCCATCCATCCGTCCACCCATGTTATATTTACTAAGTGTATAATAAAAGCAACTGAAACAGAGTCTGAACCTTCACAGGGGGTGCTTTTTAGGGAAGATGGACTTGAGCTTTTCTTCCATCTTACTACAATACATTGACCTCTTCTACAGGACTTAGGTTCCTACACATTGCTTCTCCTCTGAGTGACTAATAAAGTATATGGATGTTATAGATTGAATAATTTAAGTAGCTTGGCCTATATACCTTATACTCTTATTCCCTCTTTGTTAATCACACTCTATTAGAGTCAGATGGACACAAGTTCTCAAAGGAATTTTTAGATTGGTTTTCTATTTTGGATTTGGCTCTGGGAGGAAGAATCAGAAAGTTAGAGTTGTAGTTATGTGCACTTCTGGAAGGATGGGCATGATGCCTTTCTCCTGCCTCTCCCTGGGCTGCCCATGTGGACTCCGCAGGGAAAGAACACAATCCAGCCCAGAGGAGTGGGTCTCTTCAGGCGTACAGTGGTCCTTGTGTGAAGAGCCATAAGTGGCTTTCAACAGTGAAGTCTCCAATGAGTTGGGGCGGTTTGGAAAAAGGTTTGGAACTTCAATTAGACGGAGACCATAGGAACAACATTTCAATAGAAAAAAAATTCTTGATGTCAAAATAAACCAAAGGGAAGAGCCTGAGAACTATGGAAAGGGTGTAAAAAAATAAACAAAGTAAATAAAAATATTTTCTCCCAGGACATCAGAGTACCTGGAGACCAGGCTGTGACTCAAATCTAGAATCATCTGGTAATAATGGAGATGGTTCTCTTAAAAAATGCTGTGCATAGGTCATCTTGTTTCAGCTTTTATAATGGTGGGATAAGGAAAAGGACCTGACTTCATCCTGCTTATCTCTTGGGTTGGACCTTACCTGGTAGGACGTTTGTGAACTTAATTGCATAGAACCTTCTGTCTGGGGCACCTGTGGTTATTTGATGCCAACCACGAGTTGTTTTGTTTTTTTAGTTTATTCATTTAATTAATTAATTAATTTAATTTTGGCTGCATTGGGTCTTCGTTGCTCAGCATGGGCTTTCTCTAGTTGTGGCGAGCGGGGGCTACTCTTCGTTGCAGTGCGCAGGCTTCTCATTGCGGTGGCTTCTCTTGCTGTGGAGCACGGACTCTAGGTGCATGGGCTTCAGTAGTTGTAGCACACAGGCTTAGTTGTTCTGCGGCATGTGGGATCTTCCCGGACCAGGAATCGAACCCGTGTCCCCTGCATTGGCAGGCGGATTCTTAACCACTGCACCACCAGGGAAGTCCCCAGCCATGAGTTTTTGCCTTGTGATTTCTGACCTCATTTCCCACTGTTCTTCAGTATGATTTTTTTCCTGGCTCAGTCTATGTCTCAAGTTTTTCATTTTCTTCTTCTTATTATTTCGTTATTATTATTGCTGACCCAGTATCTTCATGCACTCATTCTCCTTCTAGGGGCTATAATTCCTTATCTCTCCCACTGATTAATTCCTCTCATCCTCCATGGCCCAACTCAGACCCTGTTCTTATTGAAACCCTCTCATGGAATTGGGACCTCAGTAATTCCCATACCCCAGACCTTCCCTTTAAATAGCCCCTTACAAACCATATTATATTTTCTAATATTTGCATGTATCCATCTTGCTTTCTCAACTGGGGGGGTGGGAAGTGTATCTAATATATCTTCTGTTATACCTCAGGGGGCCAGACATAGGGATAGTCCTAAACTATCCTTGGTATTTATCACCTTTTACTGCATTGAGCTACACTGAGCTGATTACCTTCTTCCTAATGGCCAATCACCACTGGGGACCCGGCATGCACCAGCACTCTCCTATCAAGTGGTGCTCTGAACATATGTTTATGAAACAGGGGCCAGCCTTGGGCCAGAGGGACATTCTGCAATTTATCTGGATGCTTGCTAGAGGTCACACTACAAGGCCACTGTCCACATATCAGCTTTGTCTCAGGAGCTGACTCATGTTTTTCATATAAATCATGGTGAGTTGCCCATTATAAACACCTTGTAAAACTTGAAAGGCTTTATGGCTGTTATTAGCTACTGCATTGTGATTTACTAGCTAATTCAGGCTGATGTGTGGATGAGTGTACCCAGGGCATCGTTTGTCCCATCTGCATAACGTAGAGAGTAGAATAAGCTGTGCACTGAGAAGCAAATGCCTCTTCTGAAAGCCTATGGCAAGTCAGAGTATGCTTATGTTTTTTTTAATTAAAAAAATTTTATTGAAGTATGGTGGATTTACAATATTATACTAGGTTCAGACATATAGCTTAGTGATTCAGTACTTTTACAGATTATACTCTGTTAAAAGTAATTACAAGATAATGGTATATAATTCCCTGTGCTATACAACATATCCTTCTTGCTTATCTATTTTATACATAGTACTTTGTATCTCTTAATCCCATACCCCCAACTTGTTCCTACCCCCTTCCCACTCCCCTCTGGTAATCACTAGTTGGTTTTCTCTATCTGTGAGTCTGTTTCTGTTCTGCTGTACGTTCATTTGTATTATTTTTTAGATTCCAGGTATAAGTGATATCATATGGTGTTTGTCTTTCTCTGACTTATTTCACTGAGCATATCTTTGAGGTCCATCCACATTACTGCAAATGGCAGAATTTCATTCTTTTCTATGGCTGAGTAATATTCCATTGTATATATATATGTACCACATCTTCTTTAGCCATCCATCTGTTGATAGACACTTGAGTTGCTTCCATATTTTGGCTATTGTAAATAGTGCCATTATAAACACTGGGGCGCACGTATCTTTTTGAATCAGTGTTTTCAGTTTTTCCAGGTATATATCCAGGAGTGGGATTGCTGGGTCGTATGGTAGTTCTATTTTTAGTTTTTTGAGGAACCTCCATTACTATTTTCCATAGTGGCTGCACCAATTTACATTCCCACCAACAGTGTAGGAGGGTTCCTTTTTCTCCACCCCCTCTCCAACATTTGTTATTTGTAGACTTTTTGATGATAACCATTCTGACAGGTGTGAGGTGATATCTCATTGTGGTTTTGATTTGCATTCTCTAATAATTAGGGACGTTGACCATCTTTTCATGTGCCTGTTAGCCATCTGTATGTCTTCTTTGGAAGTGTGCTTATGTTTTAAATGAGCAGATTAGCCGTCACCCGTCTTGAGATGGTCTGTGTCTCCATGACACCTCCATCCAAGAACCCTTGGCGGGAAACAGGGCTGCCGCAGCCAGCTTACTTTAAGCATCTCCACTAAAGACTTCCTTATTGAGGGCAGAGAAGAAAATAAAGTTGAGAGAGAAATATCTGTAATGGCCCTGCTGACACTTTTATGTTTGCCAGTATGTACAGCATCAAATGTTTTATCAGCCTCCAGTTAGTATATTCACATTTAACACTTGTCCACTTTTTAAATAAAAGTATCACTATTAGATTGCTTATGGTGTATTTGTTTATATAAAATCACATATAGCCAGGGATTGTGTACAGAACGTTATATGTTTTATATATATTTTTTTATTAATGTGTTATGTTTTCATTTTCTTTTTAACCCTACTAATTGCCTAAGATGGGACCAAAGAACTCCATCTATGTATGTGGATTTGAGAATAGGGAGTAAACTGGGTACAGCTTAGACATTGGGTTTGTAGTTTATTTAGAGAGGAGAAAAATCATCTACAGAAACACACTGATATATGAATATGAAACATGGATGTATAACTATAATTGCTTACGAGCATGTTTATATGTTCATATGTATTTATTTACATTTATAGTTATAAATGCATGTTATCTAATATGGATATTAAATCCCATCTCTTATTCTATGATGTAGATTTCTGCTTTGATTAACTCATATTTAATGAACTATATCTCCTCTTATGTAAAGATGTCAGTGATGTCATGCCATAGGACCCAGTAGCATGGAAATGAGATAGCTCTTTGCAATTGCAAATCTTAGTCCTTCAGCCTCCAGCTATAAACTTGACCTAGCAGGGGTTTCCCTTGTACCCCTTCCTCAGCCTGGGCATCCCTATCTGTCATTTTGGGGCCAGCTGTTCAAAATGAGGAGATTTGTCTCCTAAATGGTTACGTCAGCCTCTGGTCTCATTCATAAAAGCCCCAAACAAAGCTAAATGAAATCAAATGTATTAGAAATCAGAAAAATGCAAGCTAATATAGGAATAAATTAGAACCTATTAGACTAGAACAATTAAAAAGCCAGATAATGGTAAATGTTGGTGGTATAATGGTAAATATTGGTGTGCTACTGGTAGGAGTACAGGGTGGCCCTATTGAGTTGAATTAATATATTCATACCCTCTGACCCAGCAATTCCATTCTAAGATATACATCCCAATAAAATTCTTACATAGGACCATAGGAGGTGTGTATGAGGATTTTCATTACAGTATTATTTGTGTTGGTGGAGAGGTGAAGACAACTTTGAGTTGAAGGCAATACTGGGAGATTGTGGGGATGCCTGCCTTGGAGAACTGTGCAACCATTAGAAGCAAAGATTCAGTGGATGCCTAGCAACATGGGCTAGATTGCATTAATTACATTTTCTTATTTTCTGTATTCTTGATGCCTTGGCGCCTGGGGCCTAGCTGACTCAGGAAAGACTCCCCCCTCCCAGGGTTCACCAGTCTTAGAGATGGCAAATAACTCACCTGGGTTCCCTCCCCAATTCAGAGCCCATACTCTGACTCACCTCCTCTATCTTGCTCTTACACCCCAGGAGAATATTCTTCTGTTCTCATCATGCCAGAGCCAGGTACCAGTCAGCTCAGGACAGACTCTACACCCCAGAGGCTGCTGAGATCACTCAAACTAGCCATTCCTAAGCCTGCTTACCTTACCTTACCCATTACTCCCTGCAAAAAACACAGTGAAGCCTCTGGCCCATGCTTTCGCCTCACTCCCTCTGCCTCCTGACTGGCCCTGGTGTTTCCCCATGTGACCCTGCATGGTGTGACGTTCCCCCTTCTCTTGGGAGCTGTGAGTAACTATCTTCTCAATGGCGATCATCTCCTGATTGGCCTCACCATACCTGAATAATAATAAAATTACATTTTAAAACATTGATGTTTAAAAAACAGTGCTTAATTTTAAAACTAGGAAACAAAATAAAATATATACACAGTACTTCTTAAATATTTTAAAACATATGGAAACAAAACCACAAACATACTTTGCAAGGACTCATTTTAACATTAGAGTGGGTATGTATGATGGGAAAGGGAATTAAAATGGGATATATAGGGGGAAAGAAGAAATGAATAAATAAAAGAGAAGCCTTGAGGTTAGGGAGGACGGATTAAATACCTTCTCTGACTTCTGTGAGCTTTCAGTTGTGGCCATAAACAGGGAAAGTTATCTGGTAACACTAGACAGTATAGTCCATGTGTGCCAGGTCTCCTCTGGACAGTCTCTGCTAGAGGAATCCGGAGGTAGACAAGAGCTAGCTGAAGGCTTAGTGCTTGGGAAGACACCTGTCCCCTTCAGGTCCATTACTGCAGCATGTTTACAAGTCTATTCCAGGGAAGACTGTTTTTTTTTAGATGCTGCACCTAAAAGGTTACTACAGTTAAATAGGGTGGGAAGTGCTACATCCCCTGCCCCCTTTGGGAGCCATCTAACTTACATTGGGATATCATCGAAGGCTCTAGGGAGTACTGTCAGGAAGCAGTTGGTTGATCTTTGCTTAACTCTGTGTCTCTGAAATTCATTTGACCGTGAAATCCTACCCAGTGACACCTATTTATCCGGACACTATGAGAAAGATGAGGTTCAAGGGTAAACCTCTGAGAACCTTGAATCGCTCATGGCTGAAGACTTTTTGTCTAGCAGAAGGCTTGGTGTATGGCACTCTCCCAAGTAAATTTCATGAACTGAGGAAGAGATGTTTGTATGATCTGGACAAACAGCTAGGGACAGGAAAAGCTTGGTGGAAGAGGAGCCCTTGACTTCAATACCTCTTCTTTCTTAGCATCCAGAGGGCTCAACAAGAATATTATGTTTTTTAAATCAGAAAGATGTCAGTTCAAGTCACACCTTTTAACCATTTTGACCTTCAGCTAGTCCAGTAAACTCAATTCGGTTTTCTCATCTGCACAATGCAGGTTACAGCACTTAATTTCACAGGTGCATGGTGAAATGATGGTTAGAAATAATGTATGTGAGGTATCTGGCACAGTGTAGGAGCTTGATAAAAATTAGCTATTGTTAGCCGAGATATGGAAGTAACCTAAGTGTCCATCAGCAGAAGAATGGTTAAAGAAAGTGTGGCGTATATACACACACATGTACACACACACACACAAATGGAATATTGCTCAGCCATAAAAAAAAGAATGAAATATTGCCATTTGCAGCAACATGGATGGACCTAGAGAATATCATATTAAGTGAAGGAAGTCAGGCAGAGAAAGACAAATATATGAGATCACTTATATGAGGAATCTAAAAAATAATGCGAATGAATTTACTGACAAAACAGAAACAGACTCACAGATATAGGAAACAAACTTGTGGTTACCAAAGGGGAAAGGGCAGGGGGAGGGATAAATTAGGAGGATGGGTATAGCAGATACAAACTACTGTATATAAAATAGAGAAACAACAAGGATTTACTGTATAGCACAGAGAATTATATTCAATATCTTGAAATTACCTATAATGGAAGAGAATCTGAAAAAAATGTATATAACTGAATCACTTTGCTGTATACCTGAAACTAACACAATATTATAAATCAACTATACTTCAATAAAAATTTCTTTAAATACACATGTAAAAAAATTAGCTATTGTTATTATCAGAATTATTCTTTCTTAAATGTTTTACGAAGACTAATAGCAAACATATTCACTACTAACTAAATGAACATAGAAGGGGCGTATTCAGGGTCATATAGCTCATAGCTATCGGCAGAGCTGCGACTGGAATCTACTTCTCCTAGGTCCTGGTTCAATGTAATTTTCATTACCCTGGCCTAAGGATCCTTTTGCCTATTTCATGATTAAAGGAACCCGGCAGAGCTCTTTTGGTGTGCTGAATGGACCACTTCGTTGTGGCGTTGGAGAGAAACAAATAATGTGATTCAGAGGCTATGGGGTGCCACAGGGATTGTTGTGTCAGTTGTGTTCTGCATCCTTGTGTATAACTTAGAAAAAGTTATAAAGTATATGCTAATTAAATCTGTATATTGCCCTAAATGGAGAGGTATTACAAGCCCCACCAATGACAGAGACATGACATAAAGGGACCTGGAGCTGTCAGGCATATGGGCAGGAAATCGCTAGATGAGATTCAGCTGCGGTAAATGCATCCTAATACATCTGGGGACAAATAATCTGAAACACATATTCAATGGGAGGAAGATATTTGGAAAGCAGTAAATGCTGAAGGGGACCTGGGGGATAGTGGACAGCAAATTAGATATGGGTTTTCATTGTGTTAGGCCAACAGAAATTGGTAATGCAATCTTGCACTGTATTTTCTACAGTCCCCTGGAGCAGCTGGGAGGAGAAAGCATCTTTCTCTAGCCAAGAACAAGTCTGCTCACCCCACGCATGCACTGCTGAAGAATGGCCTTGCTGGGGCAGGGCTGGGGGTAGGCAGGGGCTGCTTTACGGCCCCATATGACTCCCACCCCACAGAGGTGGTGACATTTTCCTTTCTCTTAGTTCCACCCTCACCCTGGGTCCTTGGAGACCAGCTCTCTGTCCTGTCCCCCACCATCTTGAGGTGCTTTCTGGGGACAGCCAAGGGAGGACAGTCCTGCAGGGGAAGTCCCCCTGATCTGCAGGTAAGACTTGCCTCCAGGCATTCATTTGTATGTAACCCAAACATCTGCCCTGTTCCTCAGTGATCCTGGCACTCTCTCCTGCCCTGCCAGGATTTCACCAGAAAATAGCCCGTCTGCAGACAGAGGAATGTCTGAAGAGGCACAAGCAGCTGCCCCCAGCCGCTGTCGCCACTCATGGGAGTCAATAACTGGTTTTGTCCACTCCTTACACCTCCTCCTTCTCTACTCTGCCCACCCCCCATTTTTAGTCTTCTCAAAGACTACCCTTGACCTGTGTTAAGCCAGACATCCCTATTGGGGGTCAACAAGCACGTATTCCGGTGTTCCCGTAGCCCACACCCCCGCCCCGTTTTCTCAAGAAAGCCCAGCCCTGCCTGAGTCGAGAGCACTTCGTTGCTGGCGGGGCCTGCTCAGCTGGGTATATGTAACCAGCGTGTCTTTCCAAACCTGCGTAATATGTTCTGCTCTAGGCAATCCACACTTTCTACCTTTCCCTCTCTGGGAGATCCTCACCTTCTGGAAAATCCTTCAGGGGCTGCTTGGCAGTAGCGAGGTCAATGGGGCTGGTAGAAAGCAGCAAAAATCTGAAGCTATTTGCAAGGCTGGGAAACTTTTTACTGCTTGTTTCTTCAATAAGCCCCGGCTTCCTCCGCTCAGAATGTCCTTCATCTTACTCATCATCTGGGTTTGCATCAGGGTCATTTAGCAGCGGCCTGCCATTGTCACTCAACACTCCTATATAAGTGCCCAAGTTTGAAGTTACCCCCTAAATATTTTTAAGCATTGCATTCTGTAAGTGTTCACTAAGTGCCTTTTCTGGGCCTACCGCTCTGCTAGGTACTTCTGCGGGGGGTGGGGGGGGGGGTTGAGGGGGTGGGGTTCTACTCTCCTGGAGGGTCTTGAATGAAAAAGGCATTGCTGTGAAAGAACTTGAACTTTTAGTCCTGGTGGGTCATGGATATAAATGGATGGCAGCTGCCAGCACAGAGATTTATGAGTGATGCCCCCAGCCAAAGGAAGTCAGGCACACTTTGGAACTACAGACCGCTGTGTACAGGGCATCTTAGTATATTTAGCAAATGAGATTGCAAACCACAGGGAAAAAAAAGGCTGAGTGGGCGGAGAGAAAGAACATTCTCTGGCCAGAAACTTGCTGAACTCTGAAGGCCAGGGACCAGAGGCTTTGCAGAGGTGGGGAGGGATATTCTTTGGCTTGTCCTAGACACATAAATCACCACCGAGAAGATATACCAAAGGCCAATTATGTGGAGTGTTTTCTTGGAAAATCATCTCCCAGGCCTTGTAAATCATCCCCAGCATTGGCCAGCATTCAGATCCGCCTGGGGCTGGGGTGGGGGTGGGGGGTGTGCCAGTGCACCCCAGTGTCAGGTGGAGGAATTACACAGGGATGCTCCTGTGATCACTAGTACCTGATGTGTTCTCTCCTGTTATCTTCATCCAAGGGAGCAATGTAGAGCAGAACTATTTGTTGTGCCTTAGGAATTTTAGGGCTAGGACTCACAACTAGGTTTTTCCACTGAACTTGCTCTGTGACCTTCAAACCCTCTACAAAGTAGAATGAGTACTGGATTATCTCTAAGGTTCCTAGAGGCTCTGACACTTAATTTTATGCCCTCCTCTTTTTTATAACTTCCATATGGGATGAGCATTTGCATCTCACACCCCCATCCTGGCAATTGTCCCAAGAGAGGTGAAAATTCTCATCTACCATGAAAAGTCAGTCATATAGGATTGTTTTAGGGGGATGAATGGTGACTCTCAAAGCTCGATCATCAGAACAACTGTAGAAGGAGCTGGAGACTTTCAGCTTGGAAAAGAAAGAACTTAGGGGGATGCCAGAAGGAATGGTTTCAAGATCTGAAGGGTTTCAAGGGGAAGAGGGCATCAGTATCTGCTGTCCTCCTTCAGAGGCCAGAAGCAGGACCAACGAGCCCGGGATACACGGGCTCAGGCCAAAACCCAAAAGGAGAGAGAAGATCAACCAGCAACCATCATGCCGTTGCTCAGTGACACAGACTTTGATTTGGCCAGTGTTTGAGAGTATAGAAAGAACTCTTGAACCATGTGAGCTGTCCAAAAGTGGCATTGAAGCCTGATGGAGAAGAGACTGATCCATCACTGCTTTAATCTAGCCGAGGCTGGTGACAGGGTTACAGCAGAGAGGACACTCTGTTCTGCTCCTTCCATGGCCATCTTCTCTCTCTCTGGGATAGGATGTGGCTGGATGACCAGAGGGTGAAGTTCCTTCCCCAAAGTACCTTCCTCTTTTCTGCAAAGCTTTGTTCCTCTGATTCAGGGTAGATTCATTTCCGTCTTGGAGGCTTCTATTAAAATGTGTCTAGTCTTTGGAGCGATTGTATCTTGAGACTTTGGGGGTAGGGATGTAATTGGTTTCCAGAATGTAGGAAGGCCCCAAGGGGATGGAATGTGAATTAAGAAGTAACAATTTCTGAATGAGGAGCCAGACAGGAGGGAAGGCAGGCCCTCAAAAGGGGAGTCTGGTGGGCGCCCAATTTATTTCCTAAGTATTTATTTTGTTAACGGCCAAGTAATTCCTTATGGGTCTGTGTTGGTTGGTGAGTTCACGGTAATCCTTTTTTGGACTACATCAGTCTTTCAGCCTGTACCAACTCAGGGGGCAGTGAGTTTACAAGGGCAATAAAATAATTGTTCCGTCATCTTAAAATTTACTTCCTCACTCAAGCCTCAAGATTCCCTTCCCCCCTCCTGTATTCTAGGGTAAAATGAACCAGTATTTTTATTTATCCACATTGTGATTCTGTTGATTCTGATGGGATCCTTTCTCAGTCTTTGACTTTCTTTCTAGACAAAAGGCTTCCTAATTGTCCTCATTAGTTAGATATGATGATTCTTCTGTCCGTGTGATTAATTGCAACAAGCACGAAACCTTTATTAAGTTTCTAGTCTCTGGAAGTCATCGAGTGAAACTCTGTGGGTAGAGGTGAAAAAGACACTTCCCTTGCCATTCTTTATACAGGATTGGAGTAGAACCGAATGAGATGTGATGTGTAGAGTGCTATGCCCTGGTCCAGAAAACATGCACCACAGTCACTGGCCATTACTCATGAGGTAGCTTTTATCTCCCTCCTGTTAGGGATGAAATCACCGAGACTCAGAATTTCAGTGACTCACCCACGTTCCTACAGCTGGTCAGTGGCAGACCTGGGATCTGAACCCACATCTGTCTGACCCCAAAGCCTGCATCCCTTCCACTGGGCAACAATTCCTGCCTTTATTCAACTGTCAGTGGAAATACAGAGTAACATTTGTGATTTAAGGATGAGTTGGGGAAGTTAAATGCACTGGTCAAAAATGAAGAACATTTTATAGTAAAACAAATAGGAAGATGAAGCAGGAAGTTTACCGGTGTCCTGGGATCCCCTACAGCCGCTCTGGGTGGGAATCTGAGCTCTTGGTATGTATGCACGGTCAGAGTCGTGGCTCTGTCTGGCCCCGAACATAAAACGGTAGAGTTGACTCAAGGCTCCTGCTCAGTCATCCTTGTCTGTTTTGTATGGAGGCAACAGCCCTGCATGAACCCATTAACTTGGAGATTTCGGCCAGAGCCTTTTCCTTTCCCAACCACTGGGCAAGCGTGCTCCACTCTGCCTTGAGATGATCGGCTTTCCAGATGCACGGAACCACAGCAGCTTGCCTCCCCATCTTTCATCACCTAAATGAGGGCAGTTAATGTTTAAGAGCAGAAAATAGGGAACATAATGATGAATAAATTATAAGTTTGGGGATATGAAAAGTCAAACTGTGTAAATATGTATTTTAGACCACAAACAGAATGTTAATGCATCTTTCCCATTAACTCACTAACTGAAATTACAAAGTGTAACGTGAGCTACCACCCACGGGTGGGTTATGATGTTTTCAGATTCAGAACAGCAAATGATAAATGTCCTTCCCTCAGACAAAGAAGCAATTGACACAGCTTTTCACTGTAGTCACTGACAATGTAGGCAATGGAAAAGAAACTGAACGCTGGGGGAGGAGGGAGGTCACGAGACACCTGGGGAAGTGTAGCATGGGCTCCTTCTAGGCGCTTCCTGGGTACCGAGGAAGTGTCTCTGAGCTCAGGGCAGCCCCTTCAAGTAATGGGGACCCAGGCGTGGTAGCCTGACATGCCTTCCTGCATTAGAGGATGGGCTTGTTTCTTAAGCAATAACTCTGTCTTGCTATGGGTGGGTGGCTGGCAGCTGACATGAAGCCAGTCTCACTTTGGCTGGGTTTGGTTTGAGGATGTATGGTTAATTTAGCCACCATTTCATTGTGAGGTTGCTTTTGGGCAGCAGTGTAAAAGAGAGCTTAAGAGGATGTGGAGAAATTGGAATCTTTTTGCACTCTGGTTGGGAATGCAAAATGCTATGGAAAGCAGCATGACGGTTCCTCAAAAAATTAAAAATAGAATTGTAATATGATCCAGCAATTCCACTTCTGGGTATATACCCAAAAGAATCAAAAGCAGGGTCTCAAAAAGATACGTGTATACCCATGTTCATAGCAGCATTATTCACAGTAGCCAAAAGGGTGGAGAAATCCAGCTGTCCACTGATGGATGAATGAATAAATAAAATGTAGTATATGCATACCATGGAATATTACTCAGCCTTAAAAAGGAAGGAAGTTATGACACAGGCTATAACTGGGATGATCTTTGAGAACTTTATGCTAAGTGAAATAAGCCAGTCACAAAATGACAAGTGCTGTGTGATTCTACTTACATGAGGTACCTAGAGCTGTCATACTTATGGGAACAGAAGGAATGGTGGTTGCCAGCAGCTTGGAGGAATAGGCAGTGATTGGTTGTATAACAATGTAAAGGTACTTAATACTACTGAACTGTACTCTTAAAATGGCTAAAATGATGATGTACGGTATGTGTATTTTACCACAATTAAAACTAAAAAAGAGGTGGGGGAGAGATTAAAAACATGGCCTTGGGAGAGAGAGAGATCTGTGCTTGATTCCTGATGCTGCCATTTAACAAGCTGGGGACCCGTGGGCAATTCACTTAAACTAATCTCTGAGCCTCCAAATAGTAGCGATAATAATAGTGCCTTTTTCTTAGGGCTGTTGTGAGCATTAAATGAAGTGTTTGGTATGGATTCATTATGTACCTGGTATGCAGCAAAGACCTGTAAGAGGTGTAAGCTGTTGTCACTACTGCTTCTACTCGATGCCTGGGAGAGGGGGCTTTGTTGGTGTCAATCCGGATGGTGGTGGTCCATCTTGGAGATGTTCAGAAGCCCTGCTCCCCTGACTCCAGTTACCCTGATTCTGTACATCCTTCTCATTCAGCAGTGCCCCATCCCTTTATGAAATTTGCTATCACTGTTCCAACCCATGTTTATTCAATGGCTCAAACAACTCTACAGCTCTTCCTGTGTCCATGTAACAAGCCTTTACTGAGGGCCTACCGTGAGCCGAAGTGTTGGGAACACAGTGGGAACAGAACCCAGTTCTTGCTTTCAAGCAGATTGTAGTCTGGTTGTTTTCTACACGGTTCCTTTGACAGCCATCCTCAATTTTGTTCTGAGCATGAAGGCCCTGCTTTCACCACAATATTGTGAGTTCTTTGAAGGTGAGGATCTTGTCTTACTGTTTTTGCCTCCACTGAAGTGCTTAGCCTGACCTTAGATAGGAAGAAACCCAGGCAGTCTGAGTTCTTTGAGTTAGGTGGTCCCAGAGAGGAAACCAGTTCACATATGGGCTTAGAATCCCATAGTGTCAGGAAGGATCTAGATAGAAAACCTGGCCCATTACCACTCCCAACCTTCTTGCCATCGTCATCAAGTGGTAGTTATGAGTTTTCTCCCTGAAGAAATACAGATTAGCTGGGGAAAGACAAAATAACACAGTGGTGAAATACCACTTCATACCCATCAGTCTGGAAAAAACTAATACCACCATCAGGTTTTGACAAGGATGTGCATAGAGGGGAACACATCCATTGCTGGTGGGATTGTGATTTGGCCTCACATAATAAAGTAAAACCTACACTCCAGCAATGTTACTTCTGGATGTCAGCCCTAGGTCAGCCCTCATTCAGTGCCTGTAGAGATGTGAGAGATGTGTAAGGCTGTTCACTGCAGCATATGGATAATAGCAAAAAAAAAAAAAAACAGAACAGGTGAGGGTGGGTTGAATAACATCCTCCCAAATATCCCTGTCCACTCAGAAACTCAGAATATGACTTTATTTGGAATGGAAGTCCTTGCAGATGTAATTGAGATAAGAATGGAGATGAGATCATCCCAGATTAGGGTGAACCCTAATCCAATTACTGTGTCTTTATAAGAGAAAGGAGGAGAGGGAGATTTGGATACAGAAACATAGAAAAGAAGACCATGTGAAGATGGAGGCAGGGATTGGAATGATGCAGCCACAAGCCAAGGAATGCCCAAGGCCGCCAGAAGCTGGAAGAGGCAAGGGAGGATTCTCCCCTAGAGCCTTCGGAAGGAGCACGGCCCTGCCAGCTCTTTGATTTCAGGCTTCTAGCCTCTAGAACTATGAGAAAATAAGTTCCTGTTGTTGAAGCCATCAAGTTTCTGGTACTTCGTTGTGATAGCCCTAGATTACTAATACACAGGTTGGCTGACCCTCAGTAGGGGAACAGGGAAAAAAATGTGTATTGATATAATGGCATACCGTGAAACAGTTAAAATAAGTGAACAAGTTCTCAATCTCAAAACATAATATTAAGTTAAACAAGTTGCAGAAATATACTTTGAGTATGATGCCATGTATGTAAATGTGCTTACTAGTATGTATTATTTATGGATACATGCTAATGAAGTCAAATTATTCAAACAAATGTGGGATGTTACATACTAGCCCCAGGATAGTGGGTAACTCTGTGAAGAGAGAGAGCGATCGATGCAATAGGGCATAGCTTTAGCTATATTGGACATGTTTTACAGGGAGATGGAATATCTGAAGCAAATCTGGTAAAATACTAACATTTGTTTAATAGCAGAGGGTACACAGATATCTGCTGTGTTCTTTTTTTGTATCTTAGAATTGTTTTCTATTTTAAATTTTTGAATGAATTACAAGAGTTAGGAGCTATATATTAATAGATGGTTCAGATACACTGTTGAGTAAATACGAGACACCAAGAAATATTAGCCCTGTTAAATTGTAAGAACACCACATTTCGAGCCCTCAGGGGTCTCGTGAATTTTAATCTGGTGATGGGGAGTTGCGTGGGTGGTATAAGTGAGTTAGGAAAGAAGAGGTTTGGATTCAGGGCCACCGTTTACTTGCTGTGCGACTTTGAACAAATTAGTAAACTCTATGAGCTCACTTTCCTCAACTGTGAAATAATATCCACACTAAGGTTGTAAAATCGTGAGTACTCCATAAATGTGAATATCTTTGCACTTTGGTTTTATGCCCACCCTAAACTGTCCCTGTTTTAGTGTGTACTGTGTCCCCTGAAGGAAATGTGCTCTGTGTGTGTGTGTGTGTGTGTGTGTGTGTGTGTGTGTGTGTGTGTGTGTATGTGTGAGAAATCTTTGAATATATGGTAAGTTACCCATGGCTGACTTTCTGGGGAAAACTTGGACTCTATTAATCTTTCTTCAGAAAGACTAATTCACTTCCCTTTAACCTCTTCTCTGCACTTTGTCCGGTGCCCCTCCATACCTTTAATTAAAGGAATGGAAAGTAGGGGACACTCCAGGGGGTGTCCTGGAGAAGGTGAGGTCTGAGTCAAGGGGGAGGTTGGTGTCTGGGCATGTGTCCCTCACTCCTTGTTAACCTGGTGGCTTTGGGCAGCTGACTCGTCAGCTCCGAGGGGAGCTCACCCTGCCCATCGCACCCTGGGGGCTGCCTTCCTGGTGCTCCCTCCTTGCCATGCACCAACCTCCCACTTCCCTCCACCCCACCAACCCTTCCCCCTTTCACTGGCTCCTAACACTTCCATGGCCTCTCTAGGCCCAGAGCCAAGCAGGCCTCGAACATATTTCAGGAGTGGGGTGTTGGCATTTCCGGGGCCCGTGGCACATTTTGGCTGTATGCAGGTGGTCAAGGGTCATTTTTTCCTGAAGGTTAAACAGTGACCTTGGTCAATATGTAGCCAGTGTTCACTTAAATGATTTCCCCTGGTTAATGAGTCATGTGGCAAATTAGCTGAGGACTTTCACACCCTGCAGGTAAGCTGGGGTGGTAAGAACTGGTCATCCTGAAACTGCATTAGGTTATATTGGCTGTACAGGGAGGGATCTGCCTACCCCACCTTTCTGCCTCTTAGATCCTCATTTCAAAAGTAAATTAGTGGAATAAAGGCTGCTACGCTGGAGAACCACTGGGTGATGGCCTGGATGCCTGCTTTCCTGAGCCTCCTCAGTATCCCTTCTCTCCACCTTAGGAAGCCCTGTGTCCATCCTCCATTCGTTCGTTCATTTATTCATTCTCATTCTCTCTTTCTCCCTATCCCCCTATAGCCCTGTTATTCCCAAACCATGTGCTGAGGCTCCCCAGAGGGCCACAGCACAGTCACAGGGACGCTACAGGATATTTTAAGTGTTTGAAGGTAACACAGCTATATACAATGTTGGTCAGACACTGTGTAAACTGCCCATTGAGGTAATTCACAGTTTATGCATTAGATCATGCTACATTTTTTTTCGATAATATCTTACTTTTGCCAAGGTGCGTTTTGGTGGCCATTGCTCTGGTAAAAAGTGAGTACAGTGTGAAATCGAAATAGAACAGGAAACACAAGTGGTAGTGATTCCAAGGTTTGGAAAGTCGTGCAGTGTCCGACAAGCAGGCGCACACACCCCCTTAGTAAAGAAGAATAGAATAAAAATGTTCTCTTTCCACTGATGTGTATTATTTTTGTCAAATGGCTATTAAGTTGTTAGGGCATAAGTACTTATCAAGTTGCTCCATAAAATGGAACTGTTAGGTATTTCTTTTGGTCTCTGAGCTCTCCATAAAAAAAATTACTGAGACACTAAGGGCACCATGAGCTGAGAAAGTTTGAGAACCTTTGTTTCAGCCAAAGATGAGCTATCTACTCCCTCATCTCCATCAGACCTCTTGCCAGCAAGCATCTTCCTCCTGGACATAATCACTCCAGCCCTTATAGCCTCTTGCTCTTACCACTAACTCTTTCTCCTACCTGAAAGATGAAGTTTCATGGATTCTTGAAAAAAAAAGAAAGCTTTGCCTAGCTTTACTACCACCCCTGCTCCAAGCTCCCTCCTTCCCCTCCTCCATCCTCCCCCTCTTCCTCTATTTCCCTCTTGCCCTCAGTGCTTTACTTAGAAAACAGCTTTGCCCCGATCACTCTACCGTTCACATCATGCCCAGGGTCCTAAAACTTGTCTGGCTTCTTCCCCTGGCACTGTATAGACACGGCTCTCCCCAGGGTCACACCCAAGTTCCCAAGAGCCACATATGATCTCTCCTTGTCCCTGATTTATTTGCCCACCACCTTCTGAAGCTTTCTTCTGCTCACCTGTCCGTGCATGATCCGCATGACCTCGCCACCTCTCCAAACAGCCCTCAGCCTCTCGGTTGGGTCCTGTCTTCCTTTCACTCATTCATACAAGCATCCGAGAGCCTCCCTTGCTTCCCTGCCTCTGCTGTACTCCCCGTCCCAGCCCTGGCCTCACTTTGTTTTCTCCGTTGGGGAGTGCATCTTCTCTTTCAACATAAACTGTGCAGATGACCCCCTTCCCAACCAGCAAACCCCCGTCACTCCCCGTATCCATTCAAATCTTGCCACGGGCCTGTAATACCGACTACCGATGTCTCGCTCCGGAGATAGGCCTTTTAAGACCCCCTTCCGATAGCCTCTGTTTGAAGAAACTTCTCTGGGTGTCCCCAGAAAGCCATCTCTATTTTCTTTCACCAGCAGAGCTCTGTCTCTGATGCCATTCTTCCCACTTCACTAGTCACTTATTAGGTTCCCTGAACCTATTATTATTCTCCATATCCCCCCAGAATGTCTCACCTGCACCTCAAACTTTGAGTCATCTTTTTCCTCTCCTTCCTTTCTCATCCTTTATATATACTCAGTTGTGATATTTGAACAGCTGATGCCTTCCAGGACCTCCCTTGTGTTCTCCTCTTTCCATGTATCCTGCCCTGGTTAAAATCCTAATTACCCTCCCCTCAAATAACTGGTCCAATCACCTCTAGATTCTCCCTGGACCAGCCTCACTACACTACCCAGTGCTACTCACACAGCCAACCAAAGTACAACTTCACGTGGCTCTGGTGGGTCTGTCTTCCCTATATAAGTCTTCAGTGTCTTCCCAGTGTCAACAAGCCCAAAGTCCTCATCTGGGCCTTTACTGGTCATTGTGATATGGCCTCCACTGACCTTTCCAACCCAGCTCCAATGAGGCACCTACATCATAGTCACAACGGGAGTGAGGTCTCACCCCTGCCCCCCACCTGATGCTTTGGCTTCCACTGGTCCCTGTTCTTGAATAGCTTCACGTCTCCCAGTCTCTCATTAATTTTAGCAATGATGATGGCTCATCTTGAGTTTCCTTCGTCCATAGAGCCTTTGGGGAGCTCAGCCCCCCTCCCCACATCACCCCTAAAATGCTCAGAGGTCTTTGAAGGCACAGACTGTCTCACACATTTTTTCATCCTGTTTAACAGCTGGTATAATAGTTCACACATAGTAGCAATGTAGTAAACAAGGGTATGAAAGAAGCAGTGCTTTCCAGAAGAGGTGGTCCCAGAATTTGGCTCCTAGGAACTCCTACTGACATACTGTGAAAGGACCTATAGGTCTTTGCTGAGCTTGGGCTCTGAAATGGAAAGATGTGCTCCAGATACCTTGTTCCCCTGTGTTAGGAAGTAGAGACCTACTTTTTCTTCCCTGTTGTATAACTGTAATAAATTAGAGAATAAATATCAAGGAAAGAAATAAAATTTAAATATAATAAGCTCACCTAGAAATAATAGCTAGTCATATTTTGATGTTTTAACTGCCAGAATATTTGTCAGTAAATACATATGAAAGATAATATATTTATGAAACAAAAATAGGATTATATTTTACATATTTATTTACAATGTCCTTTTATTACTTAGGAACACTATGTGTACTGAAAGGGAATAGGTTAATAAAGTATGTATTATTATATATTACATATTATAATATTGCTTATTCATAACTGTTTAATTTTTTAATATATGTTACATCTTTTTTCCAGGAAATTATCTATACTTACCTATACAAGTTGTCTATGGACTGGTGCCAGTCTGAAAATCACTAAACGTCCATGAGACAAGTACCAAGATTATAAGTGAGTGTTCAGAAAATTTTAAAGGAACGTAACATTTCCATATCTAGCAATTCATTTTAGAAGCTATTTTTAATGCAAAAATAGTACATATTAAATATTCATCTTAACAGAAGTAACTACTATTAACATCAATCAAAATTTTATACCTACATGCTAACTCCCCACACAGTTTTTCACGTGAATGGGAAGACACAATCCATACTACTTTTCCAGTGATTTTTTTCACTTAGTGCATGTCTTTCCAAGATATATACGTAAAGTAGATATTTATTTAAAAGTCAGACCTACTGAGGAATAATTTACATACAGTAAAATTCACCCTTTTGAGTGTAGAGTTCCGTGAGTCTGGGCAAACATATACAACATAGTAATTGCCACCACAGTCAAGGTAAAAAGTTGCATCTTCTGACAAATTACCTCCTGCCTCTTTGCAGTCAGTCAGTCCTGCTATCCCTAATTCTTGGCAGCACTGATTGGATTTCTGTTCCTAAAATTTTGCCCTTTTGAGAAATAAATGGAATCATACAAATGGAATATGTAGGTTAAAGTCTGGCTTCTTTTATTTATTATAATGTAAGTAAGATTTATCTGTGTGTTGCACATAACAGTCCATTCCTTTTCATTGCTACGTAGTATTCCATTGTATGGATATACCACCATTTGTTCATCCATTTGTAAGTCGGGGGACGTTTGGGTTGTCTCCAAATTTTGGTTATTATGAATAAAGCTGCTGATAACATTTATGTACAGTTTTTTTTATTGACTATTAAACTTGTGCCTTAATATACATTTCATTTCTTTTGGGCAAATACCTGGGTGTATGATTGCTGGTTCTTGTGGGTAGTATATGTTTAACTCAGTAAGAAACTGTCCAACTGATTTCCAGAGTTGCTGGCTGTACTTCTTTGCATGGTAGTCTGCAATGTGTGAAAGTTACAGTTGTTCTATATACTTGCCAGGACGAGTTTTGTTGTTTTTGTTTTAATTTTTGCCATTCCAATAGGTGTGTAGTGATATTTCATTGTGGCCTTAGTTTGCATTTCCCTAATGACTAATGATGTTGACAAGCTTTTCATGTGCTTATTGGAATGCATACATCTTCTTTGGTGAAGTGTCTATTCAAATCTTTTGCCCATTTTTAGTTGGGTTATTTTATTTATATTTATTGAGTTTCAGAGTTCTTTACAAAATCTAGATACAAGTTGTTTATCACAAATGTGTTTTGTAAGTATTTTATCCCAGTCTGTAGCTTACCTTTTCCTTTTATTAAGAGTATCTTTTGAAGAGCAAAATTTTTCAATTTCAATGGAGTTCAATTTATCAAATTTTTATTTTATAGATCATACTTTCGGTATCATATATAGAAATCTTTGCTTAACATAAGATCTTTTCTCCTGTGTTTTCTTCCAGAAGTTTTATAATGGTAGGTTTTACGTTTAGGTCTATGATCCATTTTTAGTTACTATTTGTACATAGTACATGCTACAGGTCAGGGTTTGTTTTTTGCATATAGGTATCCAATTGTTCCAACTTCATTTGTTGAAAGGTTATTATTTCTCCAATTAATTACCTTTGTATTTTTGTCAAGATTAATTGGCCATATATATGTAGATGTATCTCCAGGATTTTAATTCTGTCTCATTGATTTATGGGTCTATCCTTTTACAAATACCACACTGTCATGATTATTGTAGCTTTATAGTATGTCTTGAAATCAGATAGTGTAAGTCCTCTAGCAGTGTTCTTTTTCAAAAATATTTTTGGCTATTTTAGCCCTTTTGCCTTTCCCTAAAATTTCAGTATCAGCTTGTTGATACTGGGGCTTTGACTGGAGTTGTTTTGAATATAAAGAACATTTAGGGGACAATGGACATGTTAACAATATGGACTGCAAGTCCACGGACATGACATCTCTGTTGATTCATTTAAATCTTTGATTTTTTTCATTAGTGTTTTTATAGTTTTCAGGCTATAGATCTTGCTCATATTTTGTTAGGTCTATACATAAGTATCTTATGTGGTTTTTGTTATTTTAAATCATACTGTTTTTTAAATTTCAAATTCTAGTTGTTCACTGCTAGTTTATAAAAGTACGATTTATTTTTGTGACTTTGCTAAAAACACACTATTTCTAGGAATATTTTTGTGAATCATTTGAGATTTTCTATGTAGACAATCATGTTATCTATGAACAGATACAGTTGAATTTCCTCCTTTCAATTTGTATGTTCTTTATTTCTATTTATTGCTGTATTCCACAGCTTAGAACTACAGTACTTAGAAGGACAATATCTTAGTAGCACGATTCCACAGTACTATGTAGAATAGGGAATACAGTAGTTCCTCTTTACCCACAGTTTTGCTTTCTGTGTTTGTTACCCTTGGTCAATTGTGGTCTGAAAATTTTAAATGGAAAATTCCAGAAGTAAACAATTCATGAGTTTTAAATGGCATGTTGTTCTGAGTAGCATGATGAAATCTCACACTGTCCCACCCAAGATGTAAATCATCCCCTTTGTGTAGTGTATCCCGTCAGTTAATCAGTTAGCAGCTGCCTTGGTTATCAGATCAACTCTTTTGGTATTGCAGTGCTTGTGTTTAAGTAACCCTTATTTTACTTAATAATGTCGCCAAAACGCAAGAGTAGTGATGCTGATATACCAATTCAGATATACCAAAGAGAAGCCATAAAGTTTTCCTTTTAAGTGAAAAGGTGAACGTTCTCAACTTAATAAGGGAAGAAAATATTGTATGCTGACGTTGCTAAGCTGTATGGTATGAATGAATTTTCTCTCCATGAAATTGTGAAGAAGGAAAAAAATATTGTGCTAGTTTTGCTGTCACATCTCAGACTGCAAAAGTTACAGCCACAGTGCATGATAAGTGCTTAGTTAAAATGAAAAAGGCATTAAATTTGTACAATAAGCTGTTTTGAGAGAGAGAGTGAGAGCGCAAGCATATTCACATAACTTTTATTACAGTGCATTGTTGTAATTGTTCTATTTTATTATTAGTTATTGTTGTTAGTCCCTTACCCTGCATAATTTATAAATTAAAATTACCATAGGTATGTATAGGAAGAAAAAATGTGGTATATATAAGGTCCAGTAATATCTGTGGTTTCAGGCATCCACTGGGGGTGTTGGAACATATCCCCCTGCAGATAATGGGGGATTACTATACTGAGAACAGATATCTTTGTTTTGTTCTCAATCTTAATGGGTAGGCATTTAGTCTCTCACAACTAAGAATGAAGTTAGCTATAGATTTTTGGTAGATCCCTTTATCAGGTTGAGGAGGTGCCCTCTCTCTAATTTGCTGAGTGTTTTTTTTTCTTTTAATCATAAAAAGTGATTGAAGATGTATTTTGTCAAATGTTTTTCTATTTATTGAGGTGACTATACACTTTATCTTCTTTAGT
This sequence comes from Eubalaena glacialis, assembly GCF_028564815.1. NCBI lineage: Eukaryota > Metazoa > Chordata > Mammalia > Artiodactyla > Balaenidae > Eubalaena > Eubalaena glacialis. The sequence continues at coordinate 59,402,826 of NC_083716.1, read as the reverse complement.
TTGTGTATATAGGAAATTATATTGTTTTTTCAATGTTGAACCAGCCTTGCATTCCCCCAGATATACACTATTTGATCATGATATATTATATTTTTAATATATTGCCAGATTTGATTTGCTAATATTTGTTGAGAAGTTTTTAACTTGTGTTCATGATGGATATTGGTCTATAGTTTTCTTTTAATATTTTCATCTGGTTTTGATGTTGAGGTTATGCCTTATGAGTTGAGAAATATTACCTCCTATTTTATGGATGGGTTTCTATCTAATTGGTATTATTCTCTATCTACATGTTTGGTAAAATTTACTGGTAAAGTTACCTGAGACTGTAGTTTTTGATTGGCTTTCTTGTCCTAGTTATTGCCAGAAAATTTCTAACTACACATTCAGTTTCTTTGATTAATATAGGCCTATTCAGGTTATCTATTTTTTTTTTTGTATGAGCTTTGGTAATTTTTGTCTTTAAAAAGATGTCAATTTCATCTAAGTTGAATTTTGTGGCGTAGTTTATAATATTATTTCATTATCTTTTTAATGTCTTTAATATCTATATCATTAATGTCCCTCTTTAATTCCTGATATAAATAATTTGTATCTTATCTTTTTTTATCTGGCTCTGCCTAGAGGTTTAGCAATTGTATTGATCTTTTCAAGGAGCAGGTTTTCGGTACTACTGACCTTTTTCATAATTAAAAAAAAAAATTCTGCTTTACTCTTTATTAACCTTTTTTTCCCTGCAGACTTTGCATTTAATTTGCTCTTATTTTTCTTGTTTCTTAAGGTTATTAATAACCAACTTAGATTATTGATTTGATACCTTTCTTTGTTTCTAATATAATAAGCATTTAGTCCTATAAATTTTCCTCTGATCATTATTTTAGCTGAAGTCCACAAATTTTATACTTTTCATTTTCATTCAATTAAAAAATATTATCTATATTTCATTATGACTTCCTGTTTGAGTCGTGTGTTCTCTAGACGTATGTTGCTTAATTTCCATATATTTAGCAATATTCCAGACCTCTTTTTGTATTCATTATTAGTTTAATTTTGTATGGTCATATAACAGTTTGTATGCCTTAAATTCTTTTAAATTCGTTGAGCTTTGTTTATATCTCAGAATGTGGTTATTTTAGTAAATGTTCCATGTGCATTCAAAAAGTGTGTATTTTTGCTCTTGTTTCATATAGAGCTTCATAATATCAGTTAGGCCAAGTTGGTTAATGGTGTTGTTCAAGTCTTCTACATCCGCACTCATTTTGTCTGCTTATTTTATCGATTACTGAGAGGAGAGTGATGAAATCTCCACCTGTAATTGTGAATTTGTCTATTTTTCCTTTCAGTTCTATCACTTTTTGCTTCATGTATTTTGAAGCTCTGTTGAAACTCTAATGTTGTAAGATGGTTATGTCATCTTGGTGAATTGACCTCTTTAATACTATGGAGTATCTCTCTTTATCTAGGTAATAGTCTTTGCTCTGCAAGGGGTGGGACTTGCTCAGTGATGACCCCTCCCGCAACCTTTAATAGTCGGGATCCAGCATTGTCTCCTATCTCCCCCGCAGGGTAGAGGGTCTTTATTCTTTTACTCTCTCCCTAAATGCAGTGGGTCTTTATCTGTGCTCCCACATGGTAGAATTTGCTGCATAACCCCAGTAATTTAAAGCCTTTGTTCCTTTAGGGGAGGAGTTATTGTAAAGAGCCCTGTGTTTTTCCAGTAGCAGCATCATTCCCCTTCTCCAGGCCTGTATGCTTGAGGACAGCTGCCCTGGACTCCAGTTCTGCCCCCTGAGTCTATCTCTGCGAGCACATAGTAAGGTCCTTGGAGAAGAGCAGGCGTGAACTCTCCTGGGTCTGCAGCTCCCAGGAGTTTGTCTATTCTGTCCTGCTAGCCCACACTTGGATTTTAGCAGTCCTCTGAAAATGCGAACTTATTTTTACCCACTTTTATGGAGACCTTATCTTCCTCAGTTTCCTAATAGGATGAAGACAATGATTTTGCAAATTATCCAGCTTTTTCTTGTTGGTGGTGCATGAGTAATATTCTTTCCAGCTTTCTGTATTCTAGGTGGAAGCTGGAAGTCCTAGTAATTCATTTTTATTTTATGAAAGTATTGACCCGTAACAGATTGGAAATTTAATTCAAAATAACAGCAACAATAAAAATTTTCCTTCACTACAGATTGTTTAAAAAGCACTGATCTATACCTTTCTGAACCAATTTATTTTTTTATCTGGTGTACTTTTTGATGTAATTAGGTTCTTGGACTTGTTACCTGGTAGTAAACCTAGCTTTACCAAAAATTCTAATATGGTAGAAATTGATGACCACATCTGTACTCATCCTGCTTTCTGACTCTTTAAAAATAATTTATTGAGGTGAAAGCCATATAACATAAAGTTAACCATTTTAAAGTGAACAATTTAGTGGCATTTACTACATTCAAGGTGTTGTGTGGCCACCACTTCTATCTAGTTCCAAATATTTCCATCATTCCAAAGTCAACTCCCTTACACATTAAGCAGTTTCTCCCCATTCCCTCCTTTCCCCAGTTCCCGCAATCAGCAATCTACAGTCTGGCTTTGTAGATTTATCTCTTCTGGATATGTCCTGTAAATTGAGTCTTACAATATGTGACCTTTCTTGACTAGTTTCTTTCACTTAGCATAATATTTTTGAGGTTCATCTACATTATTGTATGCATCAGTACTGTATTCCTTTTTGTGGCTGTATAATATCTGACTGTATATACAGTCATCCCTTGGTATCTGTGGGAGATTGGTTCCAAGATCCATGGATACTCAAGTCTCTTAAATAAAATGGTGTAGTATTTGCATATAACCTATGCATGTCTTATGCATGTCTTCCTGTATACCTTAAATTATCTCTAGATTACTTATAATACCTAACACAATGTAAATGCTATATAAATAATTGTAAATACAATGTAAATGCTATGTAAATCGTAACCTGCATGGGACAAATACAAGTTTTGCTTTTTGGAACTTTCTAGAAAAAGTTTTCTTTTGCCAAATATTTTCTGTCTGCAGTTGGTTGCATCCACAGATGCAGAACCTGCAGATACAGAGGGCTGATTGTATTGATATATACCAAAATTTATCAGTTCATTTGATACTGGACATTTGGACTGTTTCCATCTTTTGGCTGTTGTGAATAGTGCTGCTATGAACATGCGTGTACATGTACTGGTACTTTTTGGCGTACCATTTCCATTCTTTTGACTCTATACTTAGGAGCAGAGTTACAGGGTTATATGGTAATTCTGTGTTTAACTTTTTGAGGAATCCACTATCCCCTTTTGACTCTGTGAATTTTAATCATATCACTTTTTGAGTTTCAGTCTTTCCCAGGGGCCCTGACTTTTCATATATTGAAACAAGAAAGGCATGGAGGTCATCTTAACTATTCTCACATAGTAGCCTTCCCAGGTGCTCCTAGGATGGTTGTTCCTGTCTCCTTTAGACCTTCCCTAGCAATTTCATAACCTTCCTGCCTGGAAGATACAACGTGACACAACGCAGTTCAGCATAAAGAAGTTCCTTTTAACAATCAGAGCTCCCTCCAAAGGTGATGAATTTCCCCACTATGAGGAGTGCTTCAGGGTGCTCATGGGAGGGATTCCCCATCCTGCAAGTGTTGGACTACCTGACCTTTACCGATCTTCTGAGGTCCGGGAGCCTTTGTTCTCTCACTGTGTTGTGGCATATGGAACCTCTGAAGCCTTTCCGGCCATGGGCTTGTGTGTGCAGGTTTTAAACAAAGGCAGCTTCATGGAGTTGGTCTTATTCTCACATACTTCCTGAGGCCGATGAACGTGTTTTCAGCCCTCTTGGTTGTGGTAGCATATTTCACTGGTGTGAGAATAAGTCCAGGCCCTTTTCCCAAATTGTAGTGGATAGTTGTATCCATCTTCTGACTGTTCAAGCCAAAATGACTTTGCATTTTCTATCAGAGCCTTAGTGGCCTCAAGAGGATGCAGACTGGTATCTTCCCTTAGGCTAAAAGCGCCCCACTGTCAGCTTCTTATGGGTGGGGGTGGAATTTCTTCCAGGATCCACCTGCTTTCTTTTTTTTTTTTTTTTTTAATTGTACTTGTTTAATGTCTGTTCATCACCGGAACACAAGAACCATGAAGGCAGGGACCGCAGCTCTTTTATCCTCCACAGAATCTCCAGGGATGGCACTAGACTGTGTCACCTATTTCCTGTTTGCCATCCCAGGCAGACATTTCCTGTTTGCCCTCCTTTACCTTGCTCTTTGTCCTGGTGGGTGGGCTGTGCCCTGACTGCCAGGTTCCATTGCTTCCTGGCTTCTGGTTGGCTTTGGGCAACGAGCAGCACCGCCAGATCAGAAAGCGGGAGGAGAGAGAAGTAGGGCTGTTTCCTTTCCTGTTCCTGCCCTGCAGTTTGTAGCTCTGGCTGTGCCCTCCCAGGACTAGAGTTTAGGTCACACGATCACTTCCGTATTTCCACGCGTGTTAGTACTGGATTTCTACCGTTGCTAGCTCTGGGCCCTCAGCATCCCCGTTAATTTCCTTTCTCTTGCCCACATTCCTGTAAATAAAAATTTTCCTTCTTTTAAAACTCCCAGGTGATTGTGCCTTCTGTTTTTTGGCCAGGTCCCTGCTAGGGTCACAAAATGGGCTGAAGTTTTGGGTAGATGAGTGGATGGTTGGAAAGATGCCAGACTGAGTTTCTGGGTCCCACCTCCATGTGACTCCTGAACTGGCTTCCCGTGTCCCTGGGAGGCCCTCCCTTACCTGGCCTCTCTGACTCTCCTCCCCTACACTCCCCCCTTCTCAGTCTGTTCCAACCACATTGGCTTCCTTGCTGCTTCTATCATATGCCAAGCAAGCTCCTGCCCTTACAGCTTTGTTCGAGCCATTTCCTCTGCCTGGAAGGCTCTTCTCTCTGCTACTCCTATGGTGAAATTCCCTTACTTTCTCCAGGCCTTTCCTGATCTTACCTTTTCAGTGAGGCTTACCTGAACCACTCTACTTAATACTGCAAACTGCCCCCCATCAATATCACCCCAGCAGTCAGGGACCTTTTTTACCCTGCTGTACATTTTGTTTCCAGAACACTTACCACTTTTTAAGAAAATACATTGAACATATTTATTATGCTTAGTATTTGCCATTTGTCTCCCCTGCTAGAATTTGAGCTCCACAAAGGCAGGAATTTTGTTACATTTTTTGCACGGATGTATCCTGACCCCATAGAACAATGCCAAGTTCATAGTAAGTGCCTGCAATAGGTTGAATAGTGGCCTCCCCCAAGATATGTCCACCTAGGACCTGTGAATGTGACCTTAATTTGGAAAAAGAGTCTTTGCAGATGTAATTAAAGATTCCCAAGATGAAATTATCCTGAAGTAGAATGGGCCTTAAATTCAGCGATAGGTTCTTACAAGATAGGAAAAGGGGAAACAGACACAGAGACATGGGAGAAGCCATGGGAAGATGGAGGCAGAGGCTGGAGTGATGTAGCCCCAAGCCAAGGAATACCTGCAGCCACCAGAAACTGGAAGGAAGAGGCAGGGAAGGATTCTCCCCTAGACCTATCAGAGTGTGGCCCTGTTGACACCTTGATTTCAGGTTTCTGGCTTCCAGTACGCTGAGGGAATAAATTTCTATTGTTTTAAGCGACCAGATTTGCAGTGAGTTTTTATAGCAGCCTTAGGAAACTAATACAGTGCCCAATAAGCATTTATTGAATGAAAAAATGAGTGGGTGAATGCAAGCCTTGTTGACATTGCTGTTACCTCCATTTGAAATAATTCTTCTGTTTTCAATAACTATCAGTGCCTGTGTATAAATGTTAACACGTCTGACATTTAAGAGGTATTCCAATTTTGTTTATGGTACACTTTTGCAGTACAAACCTAAGCTCCTGAATATTTTCACCCACTGTACTTAAAAGCTTAAGGTTTTACTTAGTCCCCAAATAATTGCTTTCCCTCTCAGCCTGTCAATAGTGTACCGTGAACGAATTCACAAACTATTTGTTCTTCAGGCAGTGGATGGGAACCCCTATTGGTGTCTAGCCATAAAACATCCCTGTGTCATTTCCCCATTTCCATCCTGAGACCCTCCTGCTTTCCTTAAGCTAATTCTCGGTTATTGTGTATTTGGAGGAGCCCGTCACAAGCCTCTGTGTGATCACCCCTCGTAACTTGACAAGGGTTATTCAGTCTCCCCCAGGCCCACTCTTGGTGTGTGCTGGGCTTGTGACGCAGTGTGGTACTAACTATTGGTTCCTTGTAGGAGGCGGAAGGTAAATCAAATTGAAAACCCCCTTCCTGTGTCGTGCATCTTCCAAATGTCCTTGGGTCTCTATTACATCTTCTAGAGGCTGCCAGATTCTCTGCGGGACAAGGGGCAGCTGGAGCCGCTTCTCTGCAGCGACAGAAGGTACCATTAGCAGAAATGCATCATCTCCCAGTGGTGTTAGCAATAGCAGAGTCCTGGTCATGTCCATCCTTTTGCCAGAGTGAGAGAGTCCTCAGAGGCAGAGGCTGCTGGTAACAGAGTCTCCGTCATTCTAAAATATCCCCCCTGGAGCCCCAGAGCAGCTATTTCTGCTCAGACACAGCCTGAACTTCAGAGAGTTTATTTCAGGCATTGTTTGTTCACAAGAACTCATTGCTTCCCAGATTCTGGGCCTTCTCTAATTTGGGGGTAAGGGGAGGATGGGTGTGGGCCGGAGGATGGGGTAGAGGCCCACACGTGGCTAATCAGTTGCCTTGGCTGGGCTGGATCAGCCCTTCCCGGTGTTGCTCATTAGACCTCTTCAAAGGCCCCCTCTTAGCTTAGAGTAGGGGTTCTCAAACTGCAGCTTGCAGGGCCTGTTCAAACAGTTTCCTGAGCCCCACTCCCAGAGTTTCTAATTTAGTAGGTCTGGAATGGGCCCAAGAATCTGCATTCCTGACAAGTGCCCAGGTGATGCTGAGATTGCTGACCCAGGGACTGTAGTGTGAGAGCCACAGCCTTAGATGCAGTGAGATGGTGTTCTCGTGCTCTGTGCCTCCTGGTCATGGCCTTGGTCATCCCATCAGGCGGTGTGGGCCTTTGGGGGTTGGACCAGGACCTCACTCTCACCCTGTTTCTAGAATGCAGTGAACGCACCTCTTGATTCCTTATACCCCATCCTTGCTGGTCACCTCCATCTCCCCTGAGGAGTGGAGACCTTCCTCCATGACCTTGGTTCTCCCTGGTGTCTGTCAACACTGTTTTCTCCCTTGGGCCCTTCAGCCCTGGGTGGTAACAGCTTCCCTCTTGCTAGTCTCTGGGTACCTCCACATGCTGGCACTTCCTCTCGTCCTGCCCTTTAACGTGTCCTTTCTTTAATGTTTCTTCATTTGAACCACTTGTATTGAATTCTGGTTCCTGCAAGGACCCAGTCCTGGAATATTTCTCCCCTCAGGGGAAAAGAGTCTTTTCTAGGCAGAGACCTAGCTAGAATCATTAAGTCTTCATCTCAAGAGCAGTCTTGTCATCCACAGTATAAGGTAGAATTACTGCTGAGTCTAAAAGAAATTGGAGAAGTGAGAAATTTATACCAAATGGAAATATGACAGCTTTATCTCTGCTTATTTCAAGCTTGGGGAAATACCAGCCTCTAAATGTCTCGTCACCAGAGCCAGGGAAGGGAGAGGGCTTGCTTGCTGCCTGCACAGGTGTTTTTCAGTAATGGGGTCTCTGATCCAGCTGATGGGTCAACAAATGTGTCATCAGTGAGTCATTGGGGCCCCTAGCCTGGGCCCAACCCACGGTGCCTCCATGGCTGGACCAGATGTGTCTCTAGAGGTAGGACTGTGGGGGGATTTCATTTCTACCTTATGCATGTCTGTGATGTAAAACACCCATCCGTCTTCCTAGCAGAAAACCAGAACGCTGTCTAGAAAACAAGAGACTTTCGTAAACAGATCGACGTTACATTTGGGTGTGTGTGCGATAAATGTGTATACAGGCATGCATACACACCCACACATACAAAATTAGAGAAAAGAGTGGAAGGAAAATTACCCAGATGTTCATCACGTTTATCTCTGGGTACTGGAGTTGCAGGTGACTTTTGGTTTCTTTAGAGTTTTCTGTGTTAATTTTTTCTTCCGTTAAATTTTTTTATTATTAGGAAAAAATGTTGAGTGTGATATAGGAAATACAATGCCCTGCCCTCTACTTAAGCACTGAGCAAATCCTACTTAGTTAACCTGCCACACAGTTTAGGTTCTACCTCCTCCAAGAAGCCTTTCCAGACCAACCCTTTCCCTCTAAATCTTGGAAAGCAGTCTTGCTGAGTTACAGTTCTTATTTCAAGCATGTGTGTCGTCTTACTCCAATTACTCTATGAATTATGCAAAGATAACAGTTATGCTCTTTATTTTCTGCCTGTTTCCCATAAGGTCAAGTGTAGCTTATCACATTGTAGACCCTTTTGGTCAATGGGCAGCATATTCCTGAAAGGACAGAAAAGATATGAAAATGTGAAGGACAGACCTAAGTGCCAGCTGCTCATCCAGATACCCCACAGTCCTAACTCGCCTTGGCTCTGGGCCTCCCTCAGCAACAGGTCAGGGGCTCCAGCTTACCCCTGGCGCTCTGGGGCCTTAGGGCACATCCTAAGCTCCCAGCGGGCCTGGCCATGAGCTGTCTCTCTCTCCTCTCCTTCCAAAATGCTGACCACTTTTCGTGAAGCCCAAGGAAGACTTTGCATGACTTTAACAGTGTCAGTGACAAGGCCTGCCTTCATCCTTGGATACCTTTAGGTCTGCTGATAAAAGAAATGTTCATTCCATCCTCTAGAGAAATCTCTTGCAGGAACATACAGCAAGATCAATTAAGTCTCCCTCCTATCTAAGGAAGGATACCATCAATTGGTTCCCCCTCTGGTGAAAGCAGAGTCGTTTTTTCCTTCTTTGTCTTGTATAGTCAACCTCTCCCTCACAACGTAATCTTTCTCATCAGATTTTTGAGAACTCTCAGTTCTCTCCTTTAAACAAACCACCATTCTACCCATAGCCCTATACAGCCCTTTCTCTTCTCTCTTTAGTGTCAGACTTTTCAAAAGAATTGCCTATTCCCACAGTCTCCATTTTTATACCTTCAACTTATTCAATAATTAACTCCGTTCTAGATCAGTGTGGGTTTTGAACCCATTACTCTGCCATTAGTTTAATTCCCAGTGACCTCCAAGTGGCTAAATCCAAGGGAACTTTTAGTGTGTATCTTGCTTGGCTTCTTAGCAGTAGTAAAAGCTATTGTTTACACCTTCTTTTTGAAACACAGTCTTTCTTTGGCTTTTATGACACGTGGTTTTTCAGCCACCTCCCTGGCCACTCTTACCCATCTCTTTACAGGCCCATCCATGTTCACCCAGCCAGTAAATGTTGAAATGTCTCAGCCCAAGGGCCTCTGTTCTTCTCAGTCTGACCTTCCTTTCTTGGTGGTCTCGTCCGTATCCATAGTTTCAACTAACGCCTGTATGTACCCAGGGACATGTCCCCTGAGCTCCAGAGGTGTCTCTGCCTTCTTGTTGGAGACCTAAGAGTTGACCCATTGGTCCCAACATCCTACCAGTTTACTTCCTTACCGCTTCTGAAAGCCATCCACTCTCATCCTTCACCCTCATCACCCAAGTTTAAACCATATCATGTTTGTGGTTTGTATTTCTTAAATTCAGGACTACTATAATAGCCTCCAAACTGATCTCCCTTTATCAGCTTTTGAGCCCTGACAATCTACTCTGCCCCCTTCAACAGATCTTTGCAAAATGCAAACAAATTAGGTCATTCTCCTGCTTCAAACCTTGCACTGCTTAGTCTTACCTTTAGGATAAAGAGCAAACTCCCTTACTTGGTCTACACCACCCTGCATAGCCTGGCTCTCTTACCAACTGCCCAGCCCTGTTTCATACCATCAACATCCCTCACACACACGCCCAGCCCTCCACCCCCACTCCACACACACACTCACCTCCTTTTTAGTCTCTCTAAAGTGCCACTCTCCATCCTACCACGAGCCTTTGCCCACGCTGTTCCTTCTGCCTAAAAACATTCAGCATTCCCTCTCTTAGTAACTTCATTAACTTTGTCATTCTCCTCCTTCTCAGCTCACATTACAGTAAGTCCCCTACATATGAACCTTCAAGTTGCAAACTTGCAAAGATGCGAACGTGCGTTCGCATGTCCAGTCACGCCAGGCGTGAGTGAAATTACAGCTTGCCCTCCGTCTCCTGTTGCTGAAGATCCTTCAGCTCTACCATCTCCCACCTCCTCTCCCTCCTCCAGTCAGTAACTCTTCTTACCTGTTCACTCAATGCCAGGGCCTGTATGCCAGCTGTTGTACTGTACTCTTCAAGGTACTGTACTGTAAGATTAAAAATGTTGTCTTTATTTTTTGTGTTTGTTTGTTTTTTATGTATTATTTGTGTGAAAAATATTATACACCTATTACAGTACAGTACTATATTGCTGACTGTGTTAGTTGGGTACCTAGGCTAACTTTGTTGGACTTATGAACAAATTGAACTTATGAATGCGCTCTCGGAATGGAACTCGTTCATATGTAGGGGACTTACTGTATCACTTCCCCAGGGATGCCTTCTTCCAAGACCAGATCCTGCCTTTTTTTATGGGTCCTCAAAGAAGCATATACCTCTCCTTCCTAGCCCTTCTTGCCTTTGCAATTTAACACATATGTCTTCATATTATTTTGCTTTTCCATTCCCTTAAATAATCTTTAAGATCCTCAGGACAGGGACCATATCATTTTTTGTTCATCATTATATCTTCAGCACCCAGCATAATGCTTCAACCACAGTAGATACTGAATAAGTATTTACCAGATGATTAAAAGACTTTAAGAGAGAACGATGAAATAAAGTGATGGCCCCGGAAACGTGATGGAGCAGGCCAGCACACCTAGATGTTCCAACCCCAATCCACCAAGTCAGAAGCGAGAAAGTTCATTTGAAAGTCATGATTCAGGCTTCCAGCATAAATTATATGCAGTTGTGCAAACATGTCAAAGTTTAGTAAATTGAATTTGTTGAATGTAAACAACTTTTGACCAAAATAATAACACAGCTTTAGAAAAAGACATTAGGCACCCACTTTTGAAGAGTTTGTATAATTTAACACACAAGAAAACTTTACTGTAATTATATGTAGACATATACAGAGGATAAATGTTATTTACTTGCTCTAACCTCCATAAAATAAACCTCCAACCAGGCTGCAGCTTGCTGCATTAATCCTAATTTAGAAATCACCCCCACCGAGGTGGTGGGGCCTCCGTGAGCCCTCATCTTTTCCTCGTGTCAAAATTAGCCATTTAAATTAGAACCACGTTGGGAGCGTAGGTGATGCCAACGTCATGGCCCCAGTGCGGGGAGCACTTAAAAGTGGCCACCTGAAGTTGATTAAACCCTTACCTGTCAAACCCAGTATGGCTACGTTGGAAAACCTTTAATGTAATTAAGAGAAGCACATTATGGGAGGTCAAGCGACTTGCTTTTTGAATTCCACTTCTAATCTGTCGTCAAACGGATGGAAATTGCAGGCTGGGGGAGTTAATGAAAGCTGCATGAGCGAGCAGGGGAAGGGAGGGAGGGGGGCTGGTAGGCAGGAGGGCCAGATGGGCGCTCTGTGTCCTTGTTGCTGTGAGGACCAGGGCTGGGGGAGACCCACCGAGCACCTGGCCACGGCCTGGAGGCTCACTCAGCACCTGTCTCTCAGCACATTGGGCCTGCGGGATAAGGGGAGAGGGGCGTCTGCACTGCTCCTTGCTTATCGCCAAGTGAGATCTGGGGCCAGGACGGCGGCGGCCGGGGCAGAGTGGAGCCGGCGCCGCCCTCGTCACCCTTCACTCAGAGCCGTCTGATTCACATCAGCGTCGAGCTCGCCTCTTACGCTGATCCCCCAAAGAGCTGGTGGGGTGCTTCCAGCTGTCCAGCCTGGACCAGCTGTCCAGCCTCTGACCCCAGGCCCCTCACAGGTCTACAGCCTTCAGCATGTTGGATGTGGGGAAGACCCGAGGGGCACGCACGGGCATTGCCCAGAGTTTCTTCTTGGGCGTGTGGGTTCCCGGCCCACTAAGCCCATCTCTCAGTGCATTGGGTGTGTCTGGGCTCCAGGGATCCTGTGCATCTTAATGCCAGAATGCTGCCTTTTGGAGATGAAATTACTTAACGCTTTGCTGTGTGTTCTCGCCGGAGGGTGCTGCTGACAGAAGGCAGAGTTTTTCTCCTCTGGTTGCCGTCTCCCTCTTTGTTTTTGTGCCTTGCATCTGTGTACATTAGCAGAGGGATCTGTGTTTGAAAAAGGGTTACATCCGTCAGAATGTTGCCACTTAAGGTTTGCTCCCTTCCTCGGAGATTGACATGAGAACAAACATCACACTGCGTCTTCACAGGGTACTGGCTTGGAGAACTTTCCAGACCAGACAGGTCTTTCCCCCTCGGCTCTCTTCCTAGCTCGAGTATGGGCAGAATGCATCAGTGCTGAGAGAAGTGTTTCAATCTTCAAGTTTGGAAATATCTTCGATACTCCATGGAAAAGATTGGGTGTCTCCTGTGTGGGGTGGTCCTTAGGAGTTATTTGGAACAGAATGGACAATCTAGGCAAAGTTGAAATATACAGCCAAGATTCCAAAGCATCTCAGTGTCTTAGAAGATCCAAGATTTGCCCAAAGGGTCTTAAGAAGGGTCCAGGGTCTTCTGTTATTAGGATTGTGTGGAGATGTGGCAGATGCAGTTGACGGGATGGGATGCAAAGGGACAAGGCACTTATTAAGAGGGCCTCTAGAGAATTCTCCTTCTTCTTCACTGGGCTTGAATTTCCTTGGTTTAGAGAATTTTTAGTCATTTCCGCATATGAAAAATGGAAGAGATAAATGGGAGGGGAGAAGATGAGATGGAAAAAAAATCAGCCTGAAAGTAGTTTGAAATAAGAGCAGAGCATTGGTGAAAATCATTTTCCAAGGGTCCTCCCTCCCTGCTATGTTGCTTTTTTTTTGACCAGTGAAGAGTCCCCTTTCTTATCTCCTGCCCACTCCCGTTTCTCATCCACAACAGAAAGGGCAGTGTTTCTAGAAAGGGAGATGTGTCTCCAGGTAAAAGCTGTCCCAAGGCAGTGGCAAGGGAAGCTGCTGTCCCCAGCCTCCATTGGATGCTGTGTTTTCCTCCTAGTCGCAAGTTCACAGGTAAAAGTGAAACGTTACCCTGGGCTCCTCTTCCAAAGAAAGCTGTCTGCTCGCCATGGCAACCTCTTCCTGGGGTCTCAGCTGTCAACAACGGGGTGCAAAGTTCACAGGACTCAGCATTGTGTCCTCCTCTCTTCGTGTCCTTTTTTTTCTTTCTTTTTTGAAGGGATCGAGGCTGGTTTGCAGCACTATTTAAAGCGAAGATGCCAAATGAAAAGTTCTTCGTTTTAAGTTGGTGCTTATACAAAGCTGCTTTGTGGTTTTTTTCGGCCTGTCAGACTTGTCAGGCCTAGTAAGAAAAAGTATATTGTTTCCAGCACTTGGATTCCTTTCTCCCTGACATCTGCCACTCTGTAAAGATGATAAATTCCTGCCTCATTAGCCAAGGGTGTGGGATTACAGGCTGACAACACATTAATCACCAGCCTCTGTGGCAGGCTGACTAGCAATAGGCATTGTTAACAAAACTTTTCTAATATGTCACTCTTCTCTATGACAGCCCGTAATCAATCATTGTGATTGACGGTGCTGATAGATTACACTATTTATACTTTGTGTAATGAAAGATAGTGTTTCCACCTACTGTCATTTCTGGGCAAGTGGTGGAGGATCAGTGAATAGAAACAAACATAACAACAGGGCAAGCCCTCATCATCCCCAAAATAGCCACAGAAGTACCCCACCTTCCCAAGTCCCAAGCCTGGCTTGTACATTTGGCAGTGAACAAGGCAGCAGGTTGGCACTGGGGCAGTTACTCTGGGACGAGGGGTAGTGGTGGGGGCATCTGGAAAGGAAGAGGTATTTTGGATTTTCACAGAGAGCTCTCTTTGCAGTGGATACGCTCTCAGGTATCGAAAGGTCAAGTTTACACAGGTAGAAGATTCCCCCAGCAGCCCCTCTCCTCACCCTCATCAGCTTACTATGTGTGTACAGCTGAGGCTTCAGCCCCTCCTCCCCTGCCGGATGAGAGATGATTTAGATGTTGATAAAATATTTGTTCTTTCCTGGCTCTGAGGGCAAATATTATCCTTGTTTCCCTTAATCGTACAGCACTGCGAAAGTCAACAGCACCCAGAGCAAGTACAAAACCAACACTCGGAGAGAAGCCATTTGCTGAGGGCCTTTGCTGGGACTTGCTTTTCCTCTTTGAGGCCCCGAAAGTTGCAAATAGGTTAAGAATGAATCAGCTGAGCTAAGATGGATTCTGGCTCTCATGTACGGGACGTTTTTGGAGGGTCTTTGCAGTGATTTTTATTTTGGTGTGGAAAGAACTTGTCAAAGATACAGGCTATTTTTGACTTGCTTGAAGCTATAATTTTCATAGAGTGGCAAGTGGGGATGATCCTGGGCTGGCATCCTCAGAGGCAGAATGCCTTTCCCCGTGGTGGAGCCACAGTCCGGCCAACTGTGCCACACAAGCCTGTTTTAATCATTTTTTTTTTAATGATGGTTTTATTTAATTTTCCTTGCTCTTGGTTAAGTACAGGAAAAGTCTCCTTTATTAGTTCTTTAAGGTTCATAGATGTGAATCGACATCTGCCTCTTTAGTACAGACATAGGTCTCTGATTCTCAGCCTTCCCATGAAATGGGTTTCTGATCTCCCTCTCTCTGAACCTATTCTGGGGATTGGGAGGCAGAGAGGGGAGAAAAGAAAGGTAGCAAGGACTTGTCCCCCCCGTCCCTGAATGTCGTGGTGATGGTAGGCATCCGACACTTCAAGCTGCCCTGCCAGTTGGCAAAACAAAAGGAACCTGAGAGGGACCCTGAGTGAAACTGCTTTAGAGGAGGGTGAGACAGGAGGAGGTGCGGGGAGCCAGCAGAGCTAAACTTTAATCTCTCTGTGAAGTTTGAGTGAGCCCAGGATGATTAATGAGAGAGCAGACCATCTGATTAAGCCCCTCCGTGTCATAGGACATGATTAGTAGGTGACAGAGACGGTAACAGTATCCAGCCAAACCCTTGTTTCTTTCAGGGCTCCGGCTGTTATATGATTAATGTCCCCAAGGGCTATCTCGGGGTCAGGCAAGGGAACCTGTCAGAACAGGTGGAAGTGACAAAATGGGCAGAAACTCCTTAGGGGGGACAGGAGTGGTGAGGGAGAGAATGGCGTGGGGGGGGGTGCGGGGTGGGTTGGCCAGATGGAGCCGGCAACCTTTCTCTGAACCGAGCAGGCTCGGGGAGCATCATGGGAATGGAAACGAGGAAGAATCCCAAAACTGCTGGTGTTTCCCAGGTCCTGGATGCAGCGAGTACTGCCAGCTTGGATGTGCAGAAAGCACAGTGTGACATGGCGAGTTATCACTCATCGTTTATGTGCTGAGGTGGGATGGGACGGGGCTACTGTGGGCCTGGAGGGGATTAATGTGAGATGCCCCCATGTGTGCCTTGTAAGCATGCGTGTTCCTTCAGATGCAGCAGAGCAGGGCTCCACTCTGCTGGGGGAATTAAGTACAAATCAAACAGGTAGAGCTGATGTTTCAGTTTTTTGCTTTTAGGGGCCAATGCATATAAACTATCTTGAATGCTCTACTTAGAAAAGGTTAAATATGGAGGATGAGAATGGATTCAAAGAATTATATCTTTTTAGGTCTAGAGTGAGCTGTAGAAATTTTTTAAAAATTCAGGTAACCCAGGTTACAGGTGAGAAAACCGAGGCTCAGAGAAGGTAAATGACTTGTCCAGTGGAAGTTAGGACTAGAACCCCAGCCTTTCTATTCCTAGTTTCATATACCAAACCCTTGATGAATCCATTGGTAAGAAGTCTCAGACCTTTTTATTAGATGTGAGCTTCCAAGCAAGACTTTGATCTTCACTTCCCTTATTATATTTCCACCCTCCCTTCCCAGAAGCACTTCGACCTCCAGGTCAAAGGTTCAAATCCCTTTGAATTTGAAGTGGAATCTCACTGAGTTCCCTTGGGGCAAGCAGTCTTCCCAGATGGCATCTTTGAGAGGAGACTGTGCTCGTATGGCAGCCATTTTGATCGACAAGGTTCCTGAGGGGGACCATTTTGACATGAAAGAGAATCTGGATTTTGTTGAGATTCACCCAGCAAGTGTAGCTTCTCTCTTTCCATCTTTGATGCTCTGTCTGTTCATTACCCACATTCGAGAGCCATTCTAGGGCTGTAATGGGGGCTGGTAAGACTCTTCAACCATTTTCTAGGAGCCTCTTGAGCTGCCAGAGTCCCTCTCTGCTATACACGTCAATCTGATAACTCTTGCTCTTGTGTTCACACAGCAATAATAATAACTGGGTTAGCACTCGGACTGGGCAGTAACCAGTTCCTTCCATCAGCTTCATCTCCAATGCAGGAGTTTACAAATTGGGAATCTTTGCTAGGAAGAAAAAGACCACCTTTCAGCAGAGTTTTGTCCATACAAACTTACCAGGCAGAGATGGTCTTCAGTGAGCCACAGACTTAGTAGCAAAGCCAAGTTCAGTGTCATGATCACAAAGGAGGAAGACGGAGGAACGGAGACTGTATTGAATTATATCAGCAAGGGAATAGTTTGGGTAAGAGACCCAGCCAAGGCATGTTAATGCTTCAGTCTCCCAGAAGTGGTTTATCACTTGGCATTTTATGTGAGTTACCCTCAAAGGGCGAATGGAGTATAAAGGCCACTCAAACCTTCCCAGAGTTAACAGAGTCCCAGGGCAGCATTATAGAACAGGTGACTTGGAGGGCAAACCCTCCTACAGATGACTTCTCCCCAGGTCAGGGGGTCTATTACAGATAAATAAATGCTTATTCATTTTAGAATTCTGGCACATTTTGATTTCTGCTACACATTTCACCCAGGTGTCATACAGCCTTACCAGGCCAAGTAGAGAGTGAACTGGATTTCCAAGAACAGTCATCTGAATTTGGCTCTTGTGGTCTGAGGGAATCATACAGAAGACTGAGTCTCTTCCATGGTCAAAGGGATCATCTAGGACCAAATCCTTCTACGAACTGATAGAAAGGTTTGAGAAAACTTTGGCAGACACGGCATGAGATGTCCAGCCTTTGCCGTGGCCTCTAGCATATTGGCGGGAGTTCCATTGTGGCTTGATGGTGCTGATGGGGGTAGTGGAGTTCTTTATATTACAGAGTGAATCAGTGACCTTGGTGGATCATGCAGTCCTTGAGCCTTTCTCCTGTCGCCAAATAGGTTGAGTTGCCAAAAATCGAGCCTCTCTTGACCTACAAGAAGAACCCACCTTGTCAAAATGTTGACCCATTCCCCGTGTGCACTGCTTTATACTGGAGACTTTATGGGGGAGCCATGGTGCTGTGGAGGTGGCTCCAGGCTTTGCTGTCGGTAGACCCCAAAGATAGTCTGGGGTCTTACCATGACTCAGTGGTCAAGTTTAGGAATCATTTCATGAGCAAGGCCATAAGCAAATGTTTACCGATGATTAAGTACTGAAGTTTGTGAATGATGTACACTCATCTAAATTAGAGCAGATTCACATTAGAGCCTGCCTTCCTCTATAATTTCTTGAGCAGGGAGAAAGGGGTACCATTAATTCTTTCAGTGGTGTGGCATCTCACCTTAGGCGACCTCCTGGGAGTGGGTTAGGCTCAATGGAATAATCCTCCACGTGATTTGGCAGAGAAATGTTTGAAGTCCACATTATTAGGATGTACTACACTAATGATGTTACCCAACCAGAGAGCATGACAAATAGTTTAATGAAGAACAGCAACTATTCTGTATGGCAGATATTTCTTTACTTAAAGGCAGAATTCAGGAAATGCCAACCTCTGTTCCTTTGAGGCTAGCACAAATACAAGATTCTGCCCTTTCACGAAGGATGAAAACATAGGAAAAACTTAGAGTATGGGAGATGCTCATTACCTTGCAGGATTGACCGTTCTGTGGCCCCATCAGTCTGGACTCCCAAGTCCAGGATGCCAAACTCTCTTATCCCCTCTGAGATGGAAAAACACCACAATCTTCTTTTCCATCCTGTTATTTATGTTTTGAAGATTTTCTGAAAATGGCTTCTTTCTGTGTGTAGTTGTTTAAAGAAACCAGACCAGAAAAATCAGGCTAAGTAACAAGTTTTTTCTCTTGAGCAATTTTCTTTTTTGCCGTTTGGAACTGGAGGCAATTGAAGGCCTCCCTAGTGCCCTGGTAGCTGCAGCTCCTCTTTCAGCATTCTTTCAAAGGGCACAGGCCAATCTGCCCATAATGAGCTTGGAAAGTGAGGATGAAGTTCCTGATAATATGACACAAATTTCTTTACTTTTGCTCCTTATTTCATCTTAATTAGTCCCTGTAGAAAGGATTGATTTTTGAGAGGCTTGTAGTGAACATCTGTCGGTATTCCTGGGGTCATTCTTAGCCTGTCCCGTGTTTGACATTTCTTGTAAAAGAGGAGGCATTTGTTCATATTGACATTAGCTGCCTCTGTATCTCTCGGTGGTACAGATGGTCTGTGAATAAAGACATCAAGCTAATAGGCAAGATGACAAGCTTCAATAGAGCTGGGGCTCCTCACACTTAAATGGCAGGGCAACATAGATCGCTTCTGCTGCTGAGGCTGGGGTCTGCGGGTAGCAAAGCATATGGAATAAGTTAAAAATGAAGAAGGATCCTGGGAAATAACTAGAAACCTCTCCCTGAGACGATAAGGGCTTTTATTATTATTATTATTTTTCATCCGTGCAGTGTGTCAACGCTTCCAAGGCATGCAGAGCCAGGGAAGAAAGGCGGAAACTGCATTTTCTGCCGGTCCTGCTACCATACATTTTTGTCCTCTGAATTGGCCATGCAGATCCTAATGGAGGTCTGCAGATCTCAGAAGGGAGCCATTGTTCTTGCTTTTTAGATGAAGTATGTTGGTGCTTCTGCTTCCATCAGAGGACAGCTACTCTCAAGTCAAGAGCTTAGGTTTTTTTCACCCATGAAACCGTATTTTCCCCGAGGACCTCCAGGAAATCAGCACTCTGGAACCTTATAATTCTGTTCATTCCAGAGGTTCTGGGCTTTCTCCCAAATGCACATCCTAGTTTATTATGATAATCCATCATGGCTTTGGCATATGTATATTCATCTCTATTTAAGTCCACTTATATTTTAATCATGAACCACTTATTAGGACAAAGAGGTTTTTTGGTTGACTCTTGCCAGTGTAAAATGCCTCAAGCCTGAAGGGCAGCCTCTCGGTTCTGGTGTTGGGTGCACAAGCCCTCCCATTGGTCCAGGTTTCTTTATCAGTGTATTTTTTATCCTTTCAGCTGCTATCTTCTCAGATGCTGGAATACCGATCTTTTCTATCCATCTTCATTATAGTAGCCCCTATGGACTCAATTATATGAGTAGCTTTTCTTGCCTTCTCCTGAACTGTCTTTAGTTCTATTACACATTCTTTATTTTCCATTTGTACATGGGTGACATGTCTACATGCTTATGTTGCTTTTTTAAAAAAATTTATTTAATTTATTTATTTTTGGCTGCGTTGGGTCTTTGTTGCTGTGCGCGGACTTTCTCTAGTTGCGGCGAGCGGGGGCTACTCTTCCTTGCGATGTACAGCCTTCTCATTTCAGTGGCTTCTCTTGTTGCGGAGCACGGGCTCTAGGCGTGCGGGCTTCAGTAGTTGCGGCACACAGGCTCCAGTAGTTGTGGCACGCGGGCTCAGTAGTTGTGGCTCGCGGGCTCTAGAGCACAGGCTCAGTAGTGGTGGCACGTGGGCTTAGTTGCTCCGTGGCATGTGGGACCTTCTGGGACCAGGGCTCAAACCCATGTCCCCTGCATTGGCAGGTGGATTCTTAACCGCTGCGCCACCAGGGAAGCCCTGTGTTGCTTTTTAATGTTGACGCGCTACCTTGTTTCATGGATGATTTGAGGTGGCTTGCAAGGATAGAAACTGTAAAACAAAAATAAAAACAGGACCTTACCAAGGCAAGGGAAAATAGTAAAAAGGGGATGATTGCAGAAGAAATGCGCTTCTACAGTGCAAAGATCAAAACAGTACGTGCTGTTTCTTGTAGGTTGGTGTAGATCAGGATTACTGTGAGCTCACACATACCAAAGACTTGAATCAGGACCAATACCTTTACATGAAAAGGGAAAAATTAACTACGGCGCTTGGTAGGTAAATAAAAAAACAGTTTATTGCTTGTCTGATTGTTCTTTATTTTACACACTGATTGGGTTGAGATTTTAAAATATGTCTCCCACCCTCCTCACACATAGGATCTCGACTTTATCAACTCAAATGAATTATGGTGTTGGGAGAGTCTTACCTAGAAAGAGAAGGAGGTACGAAAGAGAAGGGAACAGGGAGAGAGCAGAGAAGAGTGCAAAGAGAGAGGAAGGAGAGGAGGAGAGAGACTTCTCATTAGCTTGGATAATGGTAAGATTAATGAGATGCTTTAGTTAATGAGGCAGTTAGCTGGCAGAGGTCTTTCCAGTGCCCCTATGTGGGCTTGAGGTGCCATTATGAGAAGCTGAGTCAGATACTTAAGGAGGAGGGAGAGGTGGGCTTCCAAAAGCCTGAAGCCAGGAAACAATCCACACACAGTTGGGTGGAGTCAGTTTGATGCAGGTCAGATGGGGACATGACCCTGCCTTTGTTTCTCCCTGGGTACTATGTCCTGGCCTCATAATTCAACTCTCCCGACCCCTGAATGGGCTGTCATGAAATGAACAGAACCTTTCCCTACTTTATTCTCCCATGTTCCGTGAGGATTCTTGTTCTTTGGGTTTTTTGTTTGTTTGTTGGCTCTTAGTCATTGGAAGGGGCCATTGTTCCTGCTTCCCCCACTTTGGTGAATTTCTCAAAGATGGAGACCATGTCTCTACCATTAGATTCCACTCTCCTCTAGATGGAATTTATATCTTTTGTTCAGATTGGGAGCTCCCTAATGATGGGAATCAGTGTCCTTTACATTATTTGAAGAGCTTCTCAGAGCAGACAGGTGATTCCTTTCCTTTTTTTCTCCTCTGAGTCCCACCATATATTTTACGAGGATCCTGCATCTCTTCATTCCACAAATATTTATTGAGACCTAGTGTGTGCCAGGTACTGTTCTAGGCACTTGGAGATACAGAGTGAACAGAGGATGAGTTCTTGTGCAAGGAGTTTACCTTCCGGGGTGGGGGAGGCAAGAGAGACAGATAAGAAGTAGATAAATATATGTCAAGCAGGATAACATCGGTGGGGGTTTCAGGGAAGTGATGCTATTTCATGCTGAGTAATCAGAGGTGACCTTTCTGAAAAGGTAGCATTCGATGGCCGGAAGGAAGACATATGGTTATTTGGGCAGGGGGATGAGAGTTCTAGGCAGAGGGAACAGCAAATGCATTTTCCCTCATCTCTTGTATCTCCAAGGGAGTGTGTGTGACCAGCAGCAGTGTCTCAGGGGGCTCCGAGACACCCAATCACCCTGCATCTCAGAATCAGACGCTTCAGCATCTGCTGTGGTAGACTCTCCTGCCGGAGCTGTGTCCAAGCTCAGTTGACATCAACAGCCCTTTTTAACCCATTGGCACCTTCAGGGATCTTGCTCTTTCCCCTCGACTCAAGAGTTTCTCCAGGGTACGGATGAAGGCTCCACCTCTTTTATGTCTCCTAAATCATCTAGGACAGAACTGAAGGATGCCCAGATCTGAGTGTTTTACTCAGTGCTTATTGGGGGTTCCACTCATGCTATTTGAAATGCAGTCCTTTCACGTTGTTTAGTACTGATCAGTGACTCTTCATGCTCCATGCTGTCTTCTGGTGGAGGCAATGAACAGAGCTCGGACTTGGGATCCGCACTGTCTGAGTATAAATTCTACTTGCTCTGTGACTTTGGACATAATAATGATCCCTATGTCATCAAGAGGGTTGATGACTCAATACATGTGAAGCGCTTAGAAAAGTGTCTGATGAGTGGTCTCTAGGTGTTAGCCATCGATATTGTTATTGTTTATTGTTGCTATTATTAATATTCTTTCAGTGTGTTTTATACATATAAGAGTTCTAGAAGTCAAGTGGGTTAGGGTAGTCCTGACTTGCCTGAAGACATAACCTGGAAGGCATTCTTTCCCGAAAAGGTGAGGTGAGGCAGCATCGATTGTGTCTCAGAAGCTGCTGCCTGTATGAAGTGCAGGATGCTGGCTGAGGTGAGGGACAATGCCACTCACCTTGCTTCAGGGGCTAATTAGTTGTTTCAATTTTATGCCACCTCCATGATTACAGATTTCTTAAGGATACTTTGCCATCTTCCTGTGTATCTCAAGCTCTGTGTCATATTAGGCGATCCAGCAAATATTTGCAGAATTAATTAATAACTGGTTAGGTGGATGTTTGGATGGATGGATGCACAGAGTAAATGAGTTATGAGCCTTTTCTACATTATTATGGTTCAAACTACCAAAGAGGTGAGAGCCTGTTAGCTTGTTTCTACCTGCGCTCCATCTTTTTTTAACCTTCAATTCTCGCTTCCCTCTGCCTTTCCTCTTTCCTTTCCTCCTTGCTTTCCTCTCTTCTTGTGCCACCTCTCCCATTGCCTCTGGATGCAATCATGTCCCTCTTTGTCTACTATTTTCTCTTTTATCCTCAGTATCAAGTACCAAGCATCCCCCAAATCCGCTAAAGATCAAAATCTAGAGTGTTCACAGTGTGGTGGCCCAGGTGAAAGGAGCTGGGGTTTTGCTTTCTCCCCTGGGTATCTGTTCCCCAGGATGACCCAGCATCATTTGCTGAGGTAACAGTACCACGAGCTGCCCCCCTTCGCTGCGGTACCCTCTGCGTCATCGTTTTGCGAACCGCCTTTGCCAAGTGATCATGGCTGAAATTGATGCCTCCGGCATACGTGAAACTCACACCTTTGCTCAGGCTGCCTCTCTCTATACTTACTGCCGTTTAAATGTCACCGCTATTGAACAGAGAGTGGAGTAATGTGTCTGGGAAGACAGCTAATGCTATATTTTGGTAAGTTCTTATCAAAATGCCTCTGGCAAGCTCTTTGCCCATGATGAAAAGAATCCTAGTCTTGCTTGCAAAACTCAAGAGTAATTATGCCAGACCAAACCCTTGGGACTTACCAAGGGAGAATGAACCCTGTGGGAGTCCTGAATCCAGGCCCTTTGTTCACAGGATAAAGGAAGGTTGGGGTGATGTTCTTAGCACCAGCAAGGCGAGGCAGTTAAATTCTTATCGGAAATTGATGGCTCTGCACACCTCTGAGAAGCACTCACTTTTGGGACCTCAGTTTCACCATCTGGGAAGTGAACATCTGTGCTCTGGTCCATTCCTTAAATAATCTCACCAGACGTCTGTGGAAAATTACTCTGTGGGTAGGTCATGAATAGCAACTGGGAGCTGCCTAGTCCCCATCATTTTCATCATAAAAGCAGGTATCTCGGGCCATATTTTCAGTGGAAAAATTAGTGGCATGATCATTATTACTTGTGATATTTCTACTTACCTAAGAGGATAGTTCTGGGAAGTAGCTATTAAATCAGTAATGTTAAGAAGCTGGAACTCAAAGGGGATTAGAATCTAGATTATTTTTCTGATTCAAATTACCTAAATTATCTTTTGGCCTTTGAAGAAGGAAAATAAGATTGTATTTATTTCTCTTCTTTCCCTCCTCTGTAAATGCTTAACTGATTTTACTCATTTCAGCTACTGCAGTAGAAATAGCAGCAAACAGCTTCCACTTAACTTCTTTCTGTTAACATGACTGTTTTTGCAGGAGGGTAGGGGCGGGCAGAGGAAAGCCAAGAGAAGTGAGTGTCTTCCTGTGTTTGGCTGTGGGGTGTGTGGAGAGGGTTTGGAGAATTTTCATTCTTCAGAGGCCCTTCTTTTTACTAACCACCTCACTTTGTAATGAAGTTATCTCCCATTCAGCTGCACACTGGTGAAATATTGTTTATGAGGACAGTTTGCTATGTTTAAAGAATGTATATTTGGAAGTTACCTGTACCAAATAGATTGTGAATATCTTGTTTTCTCATTGTATCTACCCTGAAATGAAAGATTCTTGAACAAAAAATATTAAGCATGTACTGATGACTGAGTGGGTACCCAGAGTAAAATTGCCTACCATGCGTCAAGGCAGGAAAACAAAGGAAAGTGAAGACGAAGCGTCGGGTGGGAAGATTTCCAGCAGTTGGAGGCCTCCCACCTAAGGAGGATGTGATGGCTGGGCATGATAGTCTGGGTTCCTGGTGGTCACGTCCCACATCATGACCACGTCCAGCTGGAGGGTCAGAGCTTCAAGCCAGCCTTCTCAAGATGGAGCAGCCCCATAAGCCATGTTTCCGTGAAGAACCTCAGTTTCTGTGAAGAGGACATCTCTGTCCCCTCACACGACGTGAACCTAGCATGTTTTGTGTGTTCCACTCCTGCGGGTACTTTCTTCCCTTGCCATTGCTGAGTGAACCAACACACAGTCCTGGCTGCATGTCCCAACTTCTTCCTTGAGAGCTTAGGGAAAGAGGGGAGGATAATAAAGGCCCTATTTTGAGAAGCCACCTACCATGCCCCCATGTCCTCAGACAGCTATGGAACGCAATGATGCGCAACGGAGGAGAGGTAAGAACTTCCACTGGGCTTTGACATTCAAACCCCACTCATACAGGTTGACTGAGAAAAGGGATATAAATGCATGGCTGATCCCCAAGATGGAGCCTCATAACAGAAGCCAGCTCTGTGGCTTGTTTGACCTCAGGAACGCTGAGGATGCTCGTGATGGAGCTGGCCTTTCCCTTCACAGCTCGTCCAGTAGGGTCTGCCTTCTCTCTCCCTTCCACATTTTAGATTGGCTACCATGTTCATGCAATAATTTTGACTTTTTGGTTTTTACTCACAGTTGCCGATAATCCATATGCATTTTGTATACGTCAGCTTCTGATTTCTTTTTTCTTCCTGAAAACACGTCTTTGTTCAGGGCTCTGTGGCTGCAGGAATTAATGGAACTGCTAGTACGGCTCTTTGAGGAGCAAGAGGGATACTGCAAAAAAAAAAAAATACAGAAGAGCAAAGGGTCTGCTCATGCGGTGGGTCTGTCATCCCTCCCTCCACCAGCCCTTGTTTAGTGCCTTATTCCTTTTACGCCTCTACATCCTGGCTTCTGTTTCTTGTCTCCTTTTTTCTCTCCACTTCTGCCCGCATACTATTGTCTTTCCATCTTGTGATGCATTTGGCTTTTTTTGTGGCTCTCATGCAAGGGATCTCATATAGTGCTGACCGGCCTGTCAGAGAGGTTGCTTTTAGTTCAGGTTTTCATCTGAGCCATTTAGCTGTGGGCAGAGATGTGGAGTTGCACGTAGAACACAACAAGAGAGCTATGGTTGTGACAGGCTCTCTGCATGGAGCAAGAAAAGAACGATCTCAGGCAAAAGGCTCTCAGCATGCTTCCTGATACCATTGCCAACCCAAAACCCCCCTAAGCAGATAGTGCTGAAGGGAGGAGACTTCTCAGACCGGATACCTGGCCGAATGTTTCCCTGAAATTGAGCCCGGGGAGCACATTCTGACTTTTCCGTCTACTTGCTCATAAAGCCAACCACGTGGATACAAAGTTGTTTGCTCACCTAGGAAATGCCAAGTGGATGCTTGCTGTGCAGCCGTTGTGAGCGCTGACATTTGTTGAGGACATCAGGATTCTGGGTACCTGCCTAACCGTTGTGGCCTGTGGCTGGGAAAAATAAAGTCATTTGTTTTTTCATATTGGTATTGCTAAGCAATCTTAGTAAGTATTCTCTAACTATGTTCTTTAAAACTAAATACCATCTCAAAAATGTGGTGTATATACATACATACATATATACACACACACACACATATATACACACACACACATATACACATACATACATGCATACACACAGAAGAAGCACTCTAGTTAACCAATTTGCATTTCACCAACTGGTGTGCTTACCAACACCTGCTCTTCTTCCGTGGAACAATCTCCCTGCATATGCACAGCCGGCAGTTTCTCTCCTCATTCAACCAGGCACTTCTGGTCCCACCAGGTGACCTCTGTATTTACCAAGAGTCAGTTGAATCTGTTCCCAAACCTACTTATGTTAGTTGTGTTTAAGTTGTAATAATGCAGTTTAGTTAAATGTTATAAAACCAAAGAAATGTGAGAGTGCAGGGGATTTTTTTTTTTTTTTCATGAAAACTAAGGTGAATGTGTAAGAAAGGCTCAATGCGGTTTAGTTATTTTTAAAAAATACAACAAATTAAGTATAGACAAGACAGCTGAAGAAGCTTGGGAGAAAAAAAAATATCATAATATTCTAGAAGGAGTCTGTGCTCAGATTGCCTTGCCAGAGTTTTTAAGTTCTAGTTCCCCTTTAAAGAAAAGAAAACAGGACATTTTGGAATCTATATAATGAGAAAGGTACGTACAGAATAGTCCATGCTGAACTCCAGTGAACAGACCCAATTGCAAAGGAAAAGGCCGAAGCTGACATCAAAAGATCAGCAAATTAGTTTGATTCACATGATTTAAATGAAAATAAAATGTTTAAGTACAGGTGTAGCATTTTAAGCAACGTTTCTTTAACTGGATAACCAACTACTGGCTTGGATGACAGCATATAAAGTGCTCCTGCTGTAATACTTGCCTATAAAATCGAAGTCTGGTGACTGTGCTGGGAGGAGAAAGGAGAGAATTGGCAAAGAAAATGAATTAATTCAACAATTTATCAGCTTTTTTTTTTTTTTTTTCTTTCTTTTGCCATGGAGCTCTGGGTCCAGTTGGTAACGGGAAAAGCAGACACAACCTGTTGGAGGTTATAGATGGAGGAAAATGAGGGTTTTCATAATCCTGGGACAGCTGCAAAGTCTGCCACTGCGTTCCTGCTGTAAACACACACCACTGGCATCCCACAGCCTCCAGGGCAGCACAGACGGAAAACACGGAGTTGTCGGTGTGGATGGAGTCGATGAGGAGCAGGAGGCGGACTGCCTGTCAGCGCTTCCCAGGTCAGGGAAGTTGGAGGTGGCTGTGAGCCGGCGCAGGGATCTGGCCCCCGACGTCAGCCCAGGCGGCTCTCTTGTCAACAAAGAGAGCTCCGTGTTGCAGAAATTAAAAGCAAACTTTGCCTTTGACTCAGACAATGTGTGGGAAGTGGTAGCTCAGTGAGAGGCCGGGGGCCACGTGAGCTCAGACGCAAACCATTCCCTTCGCTTTAGGCAGCTGACGTTTATGCTCCCTGATGTGAAAGAAAGTGCAGTGAAATCCACCCCTGAAGTTCTTCCATCTGTGAAGATGCACAGAGATTCAGGAGCGGCCTTGGAGCAGTCCCTGCCAGTAGCATGCCCCGGTGCACAAGGCCAGTCCCTTTGTGTTGTGGACATGATTCCCCTTTGTCTCACCCAGAGCCTGTTAGGGAGGTGCCCGTTAAAGATGTGTAACCACTGAGCAGGGTGTATTCCATGCAATGCAAGTTAGCGGCTGGAGGGCCCCCTGTCTATGTTACGAGGAGCATCTACTGTATTCTAACATCTGTGAGGGATACACAGTGGAGTCCAACTGGAGACTCCATATATCCTAAGTAAAATAAACCCTTTCTTGTAAGTAAGAGAGTGATAAATAATTTAATATAAATTTTAAATAGGGATGGTTCTCAGCATCTCCCCACGCTTTGTGGTTCTCTCCTTTTTTAACACCTCTAGGTATCCCCTAGGGAGGGTCACTCTGTTAGGAATTATTCCAATCTGCTGCTTAACCAACAGCAGTGGTGCCAATGCCACCCAATTCACAGATGAACGCTGGTCTGGCCTGATGTTCTCTCAGTTACTGTCATTCACCTCTGAGCTGACCTCGCTTTACTTTGCTTGAGCTCCCAGCTTGGCCACTGAGGTTCCTCCATCCTGGAAGCCTCACCCCTCGGACTGCCAGGACTCTTGCCTTTTCAAGCCCAGCGCCAGACCTTCCTCTCCTACTTCTACTCACTGTACTGCCCAAATTACCATTTCCAGTGGGCAGAGTACTATTTTTTAGCTCCCACCGCAAAATGGTTGCGAGATTGAACATTTGTCTCCTACCACAGACCTTTACGTTAGAGGGATCTTACAGCAGGTCTGCTTGGACAGACAGTTCTCAGCTATGTGTCTCTCTCTCCCCATGGGATGTACACACCACTGTGCTGAGTGGGTGAGGGTGGGTTCTAAGAACTCTCCAAAACCACCATTTTCTTGTACCCTCAGGTCCTGTTGTGAAACTAAGCTTGATTGTTGATCTTCCTTCTCTAAGGGTGAGCATCCTCCCAGCACAGAAAGTGCCCCACAGGCCTGCTCCTCACCATTTCATGTCTGTTTCTCTCCCTCCCCCAGCATTCTTACCTGTATACATACACATATGCACACACCCCTGTGTGCACACCCGCACATATACCCATTCTCTGCTGTGCCTGCAAATGATCAAAGAAATGTTTTAGTGGGAAGTTTTCTACAGTAGAAGTTAATAGTAAGGGATCTTGACCAGATTACCTGGGTTCAGTTCCTGGTTCTGTCACTTACCAGCTTTCTTACCCTGGGTAAATTACTTAACCTCTCTGATTTCCATTTCTTCATATATAAAATGGAATAATAATAGTACCTACCCTGAAAAGTGTCCGGCACAGTGTTTCTATGCTGGGAACGCTAATCCAACGTGTCAGGTGCAAGACTTCTGCATGCGGCTTCTATAGACAAGTGAAACTAGACTAAGCACAAAAGAAGTACACCTTATCACCTAGATTCCATCGTATTTTTCCCGGGGACCCCAGTGGGCTTTGCTGGCGACACCATGGGTGTGCTCTGAAAGAAAACAGAGACACAGGATTATTCAGGATTGCACAACTGGATGATGCTAGAATGCTACGGATTTACCTCTCTCTCACTGCCCTTGACTCAGCAGAGGGGAACTGGAACACCATAATGACATCTACTGTGACACCATCTTCCTCTGAACTATAACACACAAGAGAAAGCCGTGTGGCTGACAGGGTCTTGGTGCTACGGCCGGGTGTCAGACCTGAGCCTCTGAGGGGGGAGAGCCGAGTTCAGGACATTGGTCCAACAGAGACTTCCCGGCTCCAGGTAATATCAAACGGCGAAAGCTCTCCCAGAGATCTCCATCTCAACGCTAAGACCCAGTTCCACTCAACAACCAGCAAGCTACAGTGCTGGACACCCTATGCCAAACAACTAGCAAGACAGGAACACAACCGCACCCATTAGCAGAGAGGCTGCCTAAAATCACAATAAGGTCACAGACACCGCAAAACACACCACTGACGCGGTCCTGCCCAGCAGAAACACAAGATCCAGCCTCACCCAGCAGAACACAGGCACTTCCACCACTTCCACCAGGAAGCCTACACAACCCACTGAACCAACCTTAGCCACTGGGGGCAGACACCAAAAACAACGGGAACAATGAACCTGCAGCCTGTGAAAAGGAGACCCCAAACACGGTAAGTTAAGCAAAATGAGAAGGCAGAGGAACACACAGCAGATGAAGGAGCAAGGTAAAAACCCACCAGACCAAACAAATGAAGAGGAAATAGGCAGGCTACCTGAAAAAGAATTCAGAGTAATAATGGTAAAGATGATCCAAAATCTTCAAAAAAGAATGGAGAAAATATAAGAAACATTTAACAAGGACCTAGAAGAACTAAAGAGCAAACAACAATGATGAACAACACAATAAATGAAATTAAAAATTCTCTAGAAGGAATCAATAGCAGAATAACTGAGGCAGAAGAAAGGATAAGTGACCTGGAAGATAAAATAGTGGAAATAACTACCACAGAGCAGAATAAAGAAAAAAGAAGGAAAAGAATTGAGGACAGTCGTAGAGACCTCTGGGACGACATTAAATGCACCAACATTCAAATTATAGGGGTCCCAGAAGATGAAGAGAAAAAAAAGGACTGAGAAAATATTTGAAGAGATTGTAGTTGAAAACTTCCCTAATATGGGAAAGGAAATAGTCAATCAAGTCCAGGAAGCACAGAGAGTCCCACAGAGGATAAATGCAAGGAGAAACATGCCAAGACATATTAATCAAACTATCAAAAATTAAATACAAAGAAAAAATATTAAAAGCAGCAAGGGAAAAACAACAAATAGCATACAAGGGAATCCCCATAAGGTTAACAGCTGATCTTTCAGCAGAAACTCTGCAAGCCAGAAGGGAGTGGCAGACATATTTAAAGTGATGAAAGGGAAAAACCTACAACCAAGATTACTCTACCCAGCAAGGATGTCATTCAGATTCAACAGAGAAATTAAAAACCTTACAGACAAGCAAGAGCTAAGAGAATTCAGCACCACCAAACCAGCTTTACAACATATGCTAAAGGAACTTCTCTAGGCAGGAAACACAAGAGAAGAAAAAGACCTACAATGACAAACCCAAAACAATTAAGAAAATGGTAATAGGAACATACATATTGATAATTACCTTAAATGTAAATGGATTAAATGCTCCCACCAAAAGACATAGACTGGCTGAATGGATACAAAAACAAGACCCATATATATGCTGTCTACAAGAGACCCATTTCAGACCTAGGGACCCATGCAGACTGAAAGTGACGGGATGGAAAAAGATATTCCATGCAAATGGAAATCAAAAGAAAGCTGGAGTAACAATTCTCACATCAGACAGAATAGACTTTAAAACAAAGACTATTAAAGAGACAAAAAAGGACACTACATAATGATCAAGGGATCAATCCAAGAAGAAGATACAGCAATTGTAAATATTTATGCACCCAACATAGAGGCACCTCAATACATAAGGCAAATGCTAACAGCCATAAAAGGGGAAATCGACAGTAACACAATCATAGTAGGGGACTTTAACACCCCACTTTCACCAATGGACAGATCATCCAAAATGAAAATAAATAAGGAAACACAAGCTTTCAATGATACATTAAACAAGATGGACTTAATTGATATTTATAGGACATTCCATCCAAAAACAACAGAATACACTTTCTTCTCAAATGCTCATGGAACATTCTCCAGGATAGATCATATCTTGGGTCACAAATCAAGCCTTGGTAAATTTAAGAAAACTGAGATTGTATCAAGTATCTTTACCGACCACAATGCTATGAGACTAGATATCAATTATAGGAAAAGATCTGTAAAATATACAAACACATGGAGGCTAAACAATACACTACTAAATAACCAAGAGATAACTGAAGAAATCAAAGAGGAAATCAAAAAATACCTAGAAACGAATGACAATGAAAACACGACAACCCAGGAACTATGGGATGCAGCAAAAGCAGTTCTAAGAGGGAAGTTTATAGCAATACAAGCCTACCTCAAGAAACAAGAAACATCTCAAATAAACAACCTAACCTTACACCTAAAGCAATTAGAGAAAGAAGAACAAAAAAAAAAACCCCAAAGTTAGCAGAAGGAAAGAAAACATAAAGATCAGATCAGAAATAAATGAAAAAGAAATGAAGGAAACACTAGCAAAGATCAACAAAACTAAAAGCTGGTTCTTTGAGAAGATAAACAAATTTGATAGACCATTAGCCAGACTCATCAAAAAAAAAAAGGGCGAAGACTCAAATCAATAGAATTAGAAATGAAAAAGGGGAAGTAACAACTGACACTGCAGAAATACAAAGGATCATGAGATACTACTGCAAGCAACTACATGCCAATAAAATGGACAACCTGGAAGAAATGGACAAATTCTTAGAAAAGCACAGCCTTCTGAGACTGAACCAGGAAGAGATAGAAAATATAAACAGACCAATCACAAGCACTGAAATTGAGACTGTGATTCAAAATCTTCCAACAAACAAAAGCCCAGGACCAGATGGCCTCACAGGTGAATTCTATCAAACATTTAGAGAAGAGCTAACACCTATCCTTCTCAAATTCTTCCAAAATATAGCAGAGTGAGGAACCTTCCCAAACTCATTTTACGAGGCCACCATCACCCTGATACCAAAACCAGAGAAAGATGTCACAAAGAAAGAGAACTACAGGCCAATATCACTGATGAATATAGATGCAAAAATCCTCAACAAAATACTAGCAAACAGAATCCAACAGCACATTAAAAAGGATCATACACCATGATCAAGTGGGGTTTATCCCAGGAATGCAAGGATTCTTCAATATACGCAACTCAATCAGTGTGATACACCATATTAACAAATTGAAGGAAAATAACCATATGATGATCTCAATAGATGCACAAAAAGCTTTTGACAGAATTCAACACCCATTTATGATAAAAACCCTCCAGAAAGTAGGCATAGAGGGAACTTACCTCAACATAATAAAGGCCATATATGACAAACCCACAGCCAACATCGTTCTCAGTGGTGAAAAACTGAAACCATTTCCTCTAAGATCGGGAACAAGTCAAAGTTGTCCACTCTTACCACTATTATTCAACATAGTTTTGGAAGTTTTAGCCACAGCAATCAGTGGAGAAAAAGAAATACGAGGAGTCCAAATCGGAAAAGAAGAAGTAAAGCTGTCACTGTTTGCAGATGACATGATACTATACATAGAGAATCCTAAAGATGCTACCAGAAAACTACTAGAGCTAATCAATGAATTTGGTAAAGGAGCAGGATACAAAATTTATGCACAGAAATCTCTTGCCTTCCTATACACTAATGATGAGAAATCTGAAAGAGAAATTAAGGAAACACTCCCATTTACCACTGCAACCAAAAGAATAAAATACCTAGGAATAAACCTACCTAAGGAGACAAAAGACCTGTATGCAGAAAACTATAAGACACTGATGAAAGAAATTAAAGATGATACAAACAGATGGAGAGAGATACCATGTTCTTGGATTGGAAGAATCAACATTGTGAAAATGACTATACTACCCAAAGCAATCTACATGTTCAACGCAATCCCTATCAAACTACCAATGGCATTTTTCACAGAACTAGAACAAAAAATTTCACAATTTGTATGGAAATACAAAAGACCCCGAATAGCCAAAGCAATCTTGAGAAAGAAAAACGGAGCTGGAGGAATCAGGCTCCCTGACTTCACACTATACTACAAAGCTACAGTAATCAAGACAGTATGGTACTGGCACAAAAACAGAAGTATAGATCAATGGAACAGGATAGAAAGCCTAGAGATAAACCCACGCACATATGGTCACCTTACCTTTGATAAAGGAGGCAAGAATATACAATGGAGAAAAGACTGCCTCTTCAATAAGTGGTGCTGGGAAAACTGGACAGCTACATGTAAAAGAATGAAATTAGAACACTCCCTAACACCATACACAAAAATAAACTCAAAATGGATTAAAGACCTAAATATAAGGCCAGACACTATCAAACTCTTAGAGGAAAACATAGGCAGAACACTCTATGACATACATCACAGCAAGTTCCTTTTTGACCCACCTCCTAGAGAAATGGAAATAAAAACAAAAATAAACAAATGGGACCTAATGAAACTTAAAAGCTTTTGCACAACAAAGGAAACCATAAACAAGATGAAAAGAGAACCCTCAGAATGGGAGAAAATATTTGCAAATGAAGCAACTGACAAAGGATTAATCTCCAAAATTTACAAGCAGCTCATGCAGCTCAATATGAAAAAAACAAACAACCCAATCCAAAAATGGGCAGAAGACCTAAATAGACATTTCTCCAAAGAAGGTATATAGATTGCCAACAAACACATGAAAGGATGCTCAACATCACTAACCATTAGAGAAATGCTAATCAAAACTACAACGAGGTGTCACTTCACACCAGTCAGAATGGCCATCATCAAAAAGTCTACAAACAATAAATGCTGGAGAGGGTGTGGAGAAAAGGGAACCCTCTTGCACTGTTGGTGGGAATGTAAATTGATACAGCCACTGTGGAGAACAGTATGGAGGTTCCTTAAAAACTAAAAATAGAACTACCATTAACCCAGCAATCCCACTCCTGGGCATATACCCTGAGAAAACCATAATTCAAAAAGAGTCATGGACCACAGTGTTCATTGCAGCTCTATTTACAATAGCCAGGACATGGAAGCAACCTAAGTGTCCATCGACAGGTGAATGGATAATGAAGATGTGGCACATATATACAATGGAATGTTACTCAGCCATAAAAAGAAACAATGTTGAGTTGTTTGTAGTGAGGTGGATGGACCTGGGGACTGTCATACAGAGTGAAGTAAGTTAGAAAGAGAAAAATAAATACCGTATGCTAACACGTATATATGGAATCTAAAAAAAAAAAAAAAATGGTTATCAAGAATGTAGGGGCAGGACAAGGATAAAGATACAGATGTAGAGAATGGACTTGAGGACATGGGGAGGGGGAAGGGTAAGCTGGGACGATGTGAGAGAGTAGCACTGACATATATACACTACCAAATGTAAAATAGATAGCTAGTGGGAAGCAGCCGCATAGCACAGGGAGATCAGCTCAGTGCTTTGTGACCACGTAGAGGGGTGTGATAGGGAGGTTGGGAGGGAGACGCAAGAGGGAGCAGATATGGGGATATATGTATATGTATAGCTGATTCACTTTGCTATAAAGCAGAAACTAACACAGCATTGTAAAGCAATTATACTCCAATAAAGATGTTAAAAATAATAATAATAGTACCTACCTTGTAAGGTTATTGTGAGGAATAAATGAGTTAGTATCTCTCCTTTGGACAGTGCCTGGTATAGAGTGAGCACTGGATAAATGTGAGCTGTTATTATCAGTATATCTAAACACCAGGTACTGATGTAGTTCAAAATTTTAAGGACATTTCTCAGAACTGTCGAAAATTAGTAGACACTAAAAATCCCAGTGTTCAGCCTTGGGGTAATCAGCTTCACACCCAACGCCCACTTAGACTCATCCAGAATACTTTTTAAACCTATTTTGCTTTAATTATTCATAAATTATGACATGTTTCCAGCCCATCAAGTTATTAGTAACTGACCCCTCTTTGGGCAGGATGTTAATGCAGAAACTCACCTCTGTTACTCTGAGTAATTCTGTGTATTTAAAATGTCCTAGAATTCCTTGTATCTTGAAATTTCAATTGGGGATTGATAGCAGGTTCTGATAACTTGTAAATGGAGACTGATCATTTGTTAGCCTGTGTTTTGATAAGTAGGCTTGTTTCTTTAATCTTCTGGTCAGAATCTGGTGTTCAGCGAAACTAAGCCAGACTAGGTTTTCCCTTGTGTGTTAGTAGGGGGTGTATTGTTTCTCCCTGGACAGCTTGCGTGACTATTTTGATACCCCAGTCTGTCTTGCTACCTCCTGTCTCTACCCAGCTTAGCCTCACATGACACAAACAGAGTGAACTTCCCCTGGCACAGCTTTGATCATCTGTTCTGTCATGAAGAAAGGCAGCTAGGGCTGCCCCTTTGCCTGCCCCCAAAGCCAGTTCATGGCCCAGCAAAACCTGGTTCAGCTTATTGGGGCCAGAGATTCTCATTATCCACCGTGCCTCTCGAAATCTCTGTGCTTCCGCCACATTGGACCACTCTTCCTTGTCATAAATGCTCTCTGCTCTCCTCTCTCTGTGCCCTTTTCATCCCCACCCACCCACTTTCCTAGTGTGTCCTCCTAACCAGCATGCCACAATCCTGTTCATTTTTCAGGACTTGGTGTAAAGCCACTTCCCCCCGTGAATCTTGCCCTAATTCCCCTCAGCCAAATGTAACCACCCCTGAGTTCTCTAGCCCCTTATCTCCCATCATGTACATATCACGTATCTTTTGTGGTGTTGGGTACCAGGATATTTTCATTGGATATTTTTATGTTTAAATCTTGTACATGTCTCAATCACTTTAGGAAAATTCTTAGAAATATTTAAAGTCTTTGATGCCAAATTGCCTTTTAGGCGATAGTAATCCATTTATTCTCTATCAGTGTCCATTTCCCCCATACTCTCTATAATCCTAGGTGTTATTTTTCCCCTCCTTTGTCATTTTGATAGGTTTAGAAAAAAAAGAAAAAAAGCATGTTGCATTGCTCTAATTTCTAGTGAGGCGGAACATTTCAAAAATGTGTTTATTAGCCATACACACTCTTTTTGAATTGTCTGTTGACCGGGCACTTGACACTTTATATCATAGCATTTTCACGAACTTGTCAGCTACCAAGGATCCATAGGATGAACAGCTGTACTTCCAGCCTCAGCCACTGTGCCTGGCACACGTTACATGGTAACATCGTAAATGTTTGTTGAGCGAGTAAGTGAAAGACTATATGTAGCTGATGATTGTTAGTGTTACACATTTTAAGCATACGCAGAATCTAGTTGTATCTCTAGTCCAATTTTTAATTAAAAAGGGAAGCATTTAAAAATATCTAAATATTTTTATTAATATTTAAAAATATGGAGAATCTAGTTATATCTCTAGTCCAGTTCAAAATACAAATTTGAATGCAACGTTCAGTGTGATCACAGTTTTGCATCTCACTGTGTAAGCCCTCCATTTGTGAGGGTGGTTGAGAAGGGCCCAAGGTTTGATTTGCAGACATGAAAAAGAATTGGGATAGGGAGCTGCTCTGGGTACAGTCCGTGATTCTAGAACATAACAGCCTCTGTTGTTTACATTTCTGGACCTCAGCAAAATAGAGTAATCTTTGAGGTTAAGAAGCAGGAAGGCAAGGCAGAGCAAACCTCTGCTTCGAGAGGCGGCTGATTTCAGCTGAGAAGGTGTAGTGACAAATTTTTTAACTGGTAAGTTGCTACTAGGACTTAGTCTTCTTAGAAACCAGCTTATTTACTTGTTAAAAAGTGAAATCCACTAAAATCTGGTTTATTTGGCATTCTATTAAGCGGAACATTTTTTATAACATCGTTTTCATACGAATGACCCTCAGATACCGTAAGGTGATATTTGGGTCACTTTGGAGTTGAGTCTATGGATTATATTATCATTCTTTTGAAAACTGGGGATTGTGGCACATGTGGTAATTTTCTCTTCACCAGGATGCCCTAGTTGCCAAGAGCAAAGATTTCTGCAGAGTGGGAAAGTTTTGTGAGTGTGTGTGCGTGTGTGTGTGTGTGTGTGTAGGCAAGCACATTAGCGTGAACATTGGAGGTTGGCGATAGAACAGTGAGTTGGAGTCAAGTAGGAGAGTGAAACTTATGGAGTCTTGACCCTTCATCAAGACTCTCACATTTCACCAGCCAAGGGGCACCTTCTAAGGTTGACTTCACTTTGGAATTGTTTGGTTGAGGCAAGGGAAGTAAGGAAACGCAAACCTCTTCAATGCTATGCTAGAAGTGTTACTCAATCTCATTTCATAAAGGAAATATGGGGTTGGATTATTTTTATTGTTTTTTTTGTTGTTTTTTTCTTAAGTAAAGAAAGCAGTAAGTGGTTTCTTCCTTGTGTGCAAGTAACACCCTGCCAGCCAGATCCTGTTGACAGATAATTGCCTGACAGGCGAGCGCCTTTGATGTTAAGCTTCACTTACGCAGAAAGAAAGTTTCTGTGTGCCTCCTGAGCAGTCCTGGGTGGTCTTGTCTGCTTTCCTTGCCCAGAGCCTTGCCCAGGAAACCAGTGGGTTCAGGGCCCCGGGTGGCGATGGGGTCAGCAAACCCCAGGCCGCTCTCCCAAGTGTGGAGGGCAAGGAGGGGCCTGCAAACGCAGCTTAAAATAAACAAGTGCTAAATTAAAAAGAAAGTTAAATACAGATCAGCTGCTTGGCTCCTAACAGCAGATTTAATTCTCGGCTCCTCTCACCTGAAGGAGCTTCGCCTGCAGGGTTGGCATCAATTATCTGTAGACATGTGGAAAATGATTGATGAGCTGCCTGCAGCACTGGAGTACACTTTGTCAACCACTCATCATTTATACATCTTATCTCTGCCAGAACAAAAGATAGGACAACCCCACACTGAAGTTGGGGGTGCGAAGCAGGCGAGATGAGAGTAGGAGGTGAGGGAGGCAAGTCAGGCAAAGCCGTTGGGTGCCAGTAGGTACGAGTTGGGGTGTGGAGGCCCATAGCTGTTGACCCTGGGCTGTCTGGCCAGGCCAGCTCTGCCCTTGCCACAGGTTCCAGTGTTGCCAAAACTCTTTGACCATCCTCTCCGGAAGGGCCTGGGAATCAGGGAACTGTGTGCTGTTTTCATTATAGCACCGTCTCTGGGGGCTTGGAGAGCATGGTCATCATGGCTGCAGCTGACCCTTTGCTTTAATCAGCCACTCAGAAGGTGGGGTCTGTAACCATCCCTGACAGAGATGAATCATGGCCTGGTGGATCCAGCTTCTGGGAGAATGTCCGGAGAAGCTGCCTTAGGTATCAGCTGGTTTTAGGGAAATCAGCACATCTGAGGATGGTGGGCCTGGACAGTACAATTCATAGTTTTTTTAAAAAAATCTTATTCCCAAGGCTGAAGTGGGGCCCAAATGTTTTTACTCAGACTGAGACAGTAGGTTGATGCTGATGCTGGCGCCTTATTTGTGACTCGCCCATGGCCTTGTTCTTAGGACTCAGACCCATGCTAAGGGTCAGCAGGAAATATCAGCTTACAGAGGTCTTTCTGTCTGTGGCCATCTTCTCTCTTTCCTGGTGACAGTATAATAGCCACAAACCCAGGTGATGACCTAACAATCATTTCTAGGCAGTAACTGCTGAAAATAGCAATTCTGTTATGGGCTAATCTCTATTAATTAGCTATTAAAGGCATCCCATTTATTGATTTATTTTTTCTTTGAAAGGGTACTGACAAATATAATGTCAGGTGACCTAGTTATATAATTGGAGTGATAGACCCAACAGATTCCTTGGTAACTGGTCAGGGGGTAGAGAGGGATTAAGGTATAAAACTTCAACTTTGTAATATAATGTGATTTTCCTCTGGTGAAATTTGATACACTACTTATAAATTAAGTGATAAATAAGAATGAAAAATGAATATACTTATTGAATGAATTTTAAAAGCAAGGGGTAGAACTCTGAGGCAGGATCGTGTCAGAAAGGAGGTGATGAAATGTAAGAGAATTATGAAATGGGAAAAAAAAAAAAAAAAGCAGAAGACCAAAGGACACCATACCCAGGAGAATAACTCAATGGGCTTTGAAAGTTATAAAGAAATGTTTTGAACCCTTCTCTAGATTTTTGTTGATATCGTTGGATAAACAGTTATCTCCAGCTATGCTCAAGAGTTGGTAGTTGAGATAACAGTGATAGACAGATAATCATCATGACATCATATATTTTCATGAAACCTTTGTTGACCATGTATTATCCACACCGAGGGACCCTCTTGGACCAGTAGACAAAGGTGGCCACTCAAGGGCCCATGATGCCCACAAATATTCCAGTGATGATGGACTATCCACACTGATCTAGCTGATGGGGGTGAGGGGAAGTCTTCATTGGCTTTCTCTAACCCTGAAATTGTAAACCAAAGAGTAGTTTTAAAATCCTAGAATCAAGGACAGGCACACTCAATCTGATATAGATGTAAGAGCTGTAAAGTGACAACTCCAAATGGAGGCATGCCTGTGATCCCTTTGAGGTGGATTACATTTTAGATTTAGATGGAAGCCTTATCCACCACAGTAATTGAGTTTTATGTTTCTTTGTGCTTTTGATAACCCTTCAAGCCTTCTACTTTGGGAGGC
This sequence comes from Eubalaena glacialis, assembly GCF_028564815.1. Lineage (NCBI taxonomy): Eukaryota > Metazoa > Chordata > Mammalia > Artiodactyla > Balaenidae > Eubalaena > Eubalaena glacialis. Next base: position 59,363,051 of record NC_083716.1, on the reverse strand, counting down.
GGTCCCCTGCCTGATATTAATCTTAAACATTTTGAAAGGTATTTGTATTCGTTTGCTGGGGCTGCTGTAATGAAGTACCACAAACTGGGTGACTTAACAGAAATTATTGTATCATAGTTCTGGAGGCTAGAAGTCCAAAATCAAGGTGTCAGCAGGGCTTCTTGGTAGAGCTGACAAGGAGACCCTGTTTCACCCTGTCTCCTAGCTTCTGGTAGCCTCTGGCGTTGGCTGGTAGATGACCTTCTCCCTGTGTCTTCACATTGCTTTCCCTCTATGAGTGTGTATCTCTGTATCCAAATTTCCCACTTTTTATAAGGGCATGTTGGATTAGGGCTCACCCTAATGACCTCATCTTAACTTGATCATCTGCAAAGACCCTATTTCCAAAAAAGGTCACATTCGTAGGCACTGGGGGTTAGGACTCCAACATCTTTTTTAGGAGATACAATTCAACCCGTAACAGTATTACCCAGGAACTATAATGTGAGAAATGCCACCCTATGTGCTTCATCTCATGAGTTTAAGACTTAGATTTCTATCTCGAAGAGGGAACCGTGTAATGTCTTATCTATAAGCACATAGTAACTGCTTGATAAATATTTGTTAAATTAATGAGTGGATGAGAATTTAAACTTCTTTGGGGAAAAAAAGGCATTTTTAAATATGACATTTACCTTTCTACTAGGAAAAGACTAATTTCCAGTTTATGAAGTCAATGAATTAACACCAGAGGTATCAGAAATTTATAAAAATAGTTTCCTTTCAAAAAATGCATCTTATGAATCTGAGTTTGGCCATTTGTAAGGAATCTCTTTTTATAAATGGTACCTTGGGGAGAAGAATCTCCCTGCTAATTCTGTTTTTGAGGAAGTCAGTGCCTTGGGCTAGAAGTTTATTTTCTTGCGATACATTTCCACTTGGGGAAAAATATCCTTCATGAAAATCTTATATTGCAAATTTGTTAAAACTGGCTCAATATTGTTTGAATTATCCAGTTCACATGCTGATATGGGAGGGATATTCAGCATCTTGAGTAGACTAATGTCTAGTACATGCAAACGGTTGAGTGTTGAGTTAGTGAGGAGGGAGCTTTTGTGTTTTCTTTTCTAGAAACTTACATTTTATTTACAAACAGGTGACCTTTTTACATAGTTTTATAAAATAACATAGTTTTGTTAAAAATAACAAAGCAGCACAAATTGGCTATATTTGATAACTTGTATGTGAAATATAGAGGTATAGAAAGTTTAAGAGTAAAAACGTTCATTATATCTTCCATTTTACATTAACAAACATTTTCATCCTTAAATTTTCTCTCTCTATATTTTGGAAAGTTTTTATTAAATGTAGTCAATTTTTTTGTTTTTTGAAGCCATATGACTGACCATATAATTGCCAGGCTGAGGAGAACCAGCTCTATCAAGATCTCAAGGCAGCAGTCCTATGTGGTTAATATCAAGGACACAACATGTCAGGCCCCCACCCAGAGACAGTATTGTGACCTGTCACTCAAAGGAAGGTTGTGAAATTTGGAGAAGATCCGGGAGGCAAAATCAAAGAGCTGTACTCAGCAATGCTTGCCTATTGTCCTGCACAGATGAATCATCTCTTTTTATGCTTCACTTTGCTTTCTGAGACCAACTTATACTGAACCATTCCTATCTCCATGTCTTTGTTTATGCTTTTGCTCCACTTTGGAAGGTCCATGCATCCTCCGCTACTCTGCTGAGTTAATTACTACTGATCCTTTAAGTTCCTATTCAAATCCCAAGCCTCCTGTAAAGCCTTCTTGGACATTTTCATCCTATGCTGACTGCTCCTTAAGCTAAATCCCTTAGAGTTACTATAATACACTTGGATGCTGGTTTCATATCACCCATTCCTGTCTCTAGCTATAAGCAGCTCAGCGAAGGAAGATATCTTTATGTTATACAACGTCTCAGTTCCTTGGTTGTAAATAATGTTGAAAAATTGATCTGACTTGATGAAGACTTGCTTAATGATTGCCCCCAATTATTCACCAAGATGAGGGCAAACAATGCTTTTCCAGTGTTCAGGCAGGTTCGAATAGAAGGCAAGGGCCTTTATTTAAGGACCCTTAAAGGAATTTAAGGTAGATGGAATTTGCTGACACAATTCTATTTACGTGGTCAAATTTTCCAGTGGTGTTGGTACCTACTTTCCTTAAGAGGATGAAAAACAGGAAAGATTCTCCTGGGAATCAGGAGAAGTGATGAAATGCGCTCCAGCTGAGCCCTTTCTCTGCAAAATGGAGTTTATGCCACGGGCAAATGACACAACGATGGCTCAGCAATGATAGAAGCCCGTAATAATAACAACAACAGCAACAAGATGCATGTATTTTTTTTTTAAGATGCATGTATTTTAAAACTACCATTTTGAAAAACAAACTCAGTCCTATAGCAATAAGAACTAAATTTTGACTTGGGGAAACGGGGAGGGATATGTTGGGCTCCCAGTGAGGTTGAGTCTCCCTTTAGGAGATTTGATCAGAGAGAAAGACTGGCTACATCCCTGGGGATGGTGATTCTAAAGTTAGGGGCAGGAGGAAGAATTGGGGAGTGGCAAGAACTAAATTAGGAGAATGTTTTGGGAAGATTGTAATTTCAAGAAGAATAGCTCACAGGAGTTGTGTATTGCCCTCCTGCAACTGTAGACATTTTTCACTTTATAATTCCCTGTTTAAACCTGGACAACTTTAATTTGGGATTAAACATTTTTGGCTGAAATGCAGAGCAGAGTTCTAATGATGAAGGGCTGCAATTTACAGACCAATTAGAATGGCATTTGTTTTCATTCTGCAGCAACTTTTCTCCTCCCTCCCCAGTGCACCCCTCAATAATAGGAAAATAGATTCCTGGGTCCAAAGGTGGTTTTCTGGAGCTGACAGCTGCCATATGCCCTGAGTTGGGAGGTGGGGGACAGGTTCCAGGCAGCTTCCAGAGAACCACCCCTTGCCTCTGCCCAATCTGTAGAGCCACTCTCCCTGCAAAACAATGTCATTTAACTTCAAGCTCTGACACCTTGCCTATTTCTATTTCACTATAAATAAACCTACCCCCCCCCTTCTCTTGCCTCCCCCAGGTCAGGCATTCCTCAATTACAGTCTTAAACCTGACCAAGCAAGAACAAATGGTGACCTTAAGTTATATCTTAAAAGTCCTGCCTCATATTGGGATGCAGAAAGAGTTTTTTTGGCATTCTCTTTGACAGGCTGCTTGTAGATAGAACAGTTTTCCATAAGGAATTGAAATCATACAGCAAATGTATTGTTTTATATGTAAGCCACTGGAGACCAATGAAAGCAGTTGGTAGAGCCCAAATACCATTACAAATAGATTTATCGTAGTGTGTTTTCTCCCACCTTTTTCTAGAAGTTATTACTTTAATCTTAAGAATTTATGTAAGTATGCTTGTGGCTTTTATATGGTTTATGCATTCACTTTGGAGACTTTTAGCTATTTAGTGGCAAGGTGTTTAAAACAAGTGTTATCAAGGAAATAATTTTGGCTTTACATCATTTTTTTTTTTTTATATTTGCCTCTGAATGCTACGTACAGAATAGCCAGTTGGTAATATAAAAGAGTTATTGTGGATGTCATGGAAACTTATCTTTCCAGTGCCCTTTAGTTTGGTGTGTTCATCTGCACCTCCAAAAAGCAAGCAGAGATAAACATGCAGTATCCTTTTGCTGCCAAATTAGAAAAAAGCTCTGTGCCTTCCTTCCTGAACCATTTCAAAGAAAGAGAACATTAGACTTCAGAGCAATTAAACTCACTCTAGTTTACATTTGCTCAAAAATCTGGAAAAAAATTTTTGTTGGCCAGCCCCACAGTAACAGGGCTGTTTGAAAATCTAAAAAGAAAAATCTTGAATGATGTTCTTAGAAGATGAATCAAATGATCTTGTAAGACCTATTGTTATCTCATTTATCATTTTAATGCTCAACTAAATCATATTTAGTTTAAAAAAATGGTCTTTGCATATTGTTATCTAGTATTTAACTTAATTTTTTTTCACGAATCCCTGTTTAATTTACCACCTTCCCCTTCACGTATACACATACGTGCTCATGCACTGTGGATTCAAATATTCTGCATAAACTGACTTTGTGATTTGGTAGCCATATTTTTTTATGTCCATTGACAGAAACTTGTCAATCATTTCCAGTGCAATATGTTCCAACCTACTTGTGTTGATATATGTGACGGTTTATCTAGTTCTTATAAAAGCATTGTGTATCCCCTCTGACCCTCCCTCTCCTACTTTTTAAATAATTTTACCTTCTTGTGTGGTTCAGTTTCTACATCTGTACTTCTAAAACTTGATACTGATGGGGAACTTGACTATTTCTTTTGAACTTATTTTTGAGCAGTGATGGTGTTTATCTTAGTTGAGAGGAGTAGACACACCCTCAGGGAATGCAATGAGACCTGACTGCTGTGTCAAAGTGGAAGTGTGGGCGTCGTCCTGCTAACAGTCACTGAGATGAAAACGCAGGTTAACGATTCCTTAGAGCACATCAGGTCATGGAGAACAGTCAGAGGATTTCAAATCCCTCTGCATGAGTGTTGAGGAGGGGACATCTCTGGGGATGAAGGCCCTCTCCAGTTCAAATATTGTTTGGAAAGTGGTATGATGGAAGTCAATTTTTTAATTCCATTTAGGTCATCTTCCAGAAAAGAGAGGACTTTTTTCATGGTTTCTGAGATTTGGGTTTAAGATCTGTTCTGATCTGAGCAAATCCACCCAGCAGTGAATTACTAAAAAAGATTATTTTCAAAGCACAGTTTTACTACTTTGAAATACACCTAGTAATATCAACTAGTGGCCCCCAGGTTGAGGACCTCTTTTAATGACTAACGATCATCTGTAATTAACATACTAATTATTATAGAACAGATGGATGTAGATACGTATGTCAGGTTTGTTCTCCTAAACAGGTTAAGTATTCCCCACCTGATGTGTCTCATGCTATTAATTTGTTGAGTAAACACTGTTTTCATAGTCAAAAGATCAGTTTCATTCCAGCCTGATTATTCTAGCTATTTCAAATTAGTTTTGTTCAAATTAATGAGATCTTATTAAATTAGAAAGGTGACCCAGATTAGAGATTATAGTCCTGTCATGAATGTCTCTGGGAGTGGAACTCTATCCAGTCTGTGAGCCCTTTTGTCCCTCAGCCCCAGTGTGGGGTTCTTTGGAAGGCTTGCAAACTTCAGGGTTTTACTTGCCCCTTTGGTTTTCACTTTTGGCCACCAACTTGACTTCAGTGTGTCTGTTCCCCTGGTTCTTTTCTGTCTCATTTAAACCTATTGCTTTGCCTGAAGCTTCAGTGCCTTTGTGTGTCTTAACTTCACTGCAATCACTTGTTTGAATCACCGATGCACCAGTGTGTTCTCCTCTTCCCTAGATTCTACTCTCAAGTCATACAGCTTCCCCAGTTGGGCAAGTTTCAGGAGAAACCTTTACCTCAGCTTTTCAGCTTGTCTCTGTCTATGGCTTTTCTATCCCCCTAGACTGATGGGAATTTTTGACTTGAAGGTCAGTACTGGGAGACATCTTTTTCTGCTTCAGGAGCTGGCTTTCTCCTAATGTAGATGGTTTTGTTTTTTGGGGTTTTTTTTTTTTTTTTTTTTCTGTAATGGATCTCAGGTACATGGAATTGAATTAATCTTAACTCTTGGTTTATGATACACTATCATCAATTGGCCCATTCATGACATTTTTTACTATATGTGTGCATTTACATATTTTTAATAATTTAAGAATGAATCAACCTAAGAGCTAGAGAATGAATAATAACCTATGCTTTTCTACATGGTCTTCTTCAAGATCATCATTATCTTGAATTTGGTATTTAATATTCCAAAAATATTCCATTTAAAGAAGCTTTTTAGCACACACACATTTATGTACCTAAATAATGTATTGTTTACTATTGGCTATTTTACATTTTTATTAAAATAAAAGGATGTCATACAGGATTTTTTTTCTAGGATTTGCTTTTTTAACTCAACATTGTGGTATAAAACTTAGGTTGATGCTTGTAGCTGCCGTTTGTTCATTTTCAATACTTTATAATATTCCATCATATTAAACTATATAACAGGTTATTTTCCAGAATAAGACTGCTCTGTTGTTTCAAGAATTATTGCATTTTTTGAACAGTGCTACATGCATCTCCTGGTGCACATGAACTAGAGTTTCTCTTGAAATAGATTGCTGAGCCTTTGGGTATGCGTACCTTCGACTTTACTAAAAAATTCCAAATTATTTTCTCCCCAGTTGTTTCAGTTTTACATTCCCACCAGCAAAGATAGGAGAGATTCTATGGATACTCCCCTTCTCCAACACTTTCTATTGTCAGACTTCTTATCTTCTAACAATTAAGTGGGTGTAACATGTTATCTCCTAGAGTCTTGATTTGAACTTCCCTGAATACTTAGGTGACTTTTCCAGAACTGCTATTCTACATTTCCTTTGCTTAGTAGCTCACTTTAAAGCTATGTATTTTTTTTGTTTTTTTTTTGCTTGTTTGTTTGTTTTTGTAAAGGACCATTTGCAATTTAGCAGTCAAGATATGATTGATTAGGATATGCTCTGAGGACAGAAGAAAAGTCATTCTTATAATGCAATAGAAAAAGCCTTGGCGTTGAAGCAGGAGACTCATCACATGATCCTGGCTCTGTCAGTGATTCACTGAGTGATTCAGATGAAGACACCATTTTTTTTGGTGTTTCCATTTCCTCATCTGTTAAGTGAGGGTGTGGATCACTAAGGACATGTTCTGGTCTAAGTTTTCAGCCTTCAATAAATCTTAGCTAGCATATTGATTCAGGTGTTTATCTTTAAAGCATTTAACATCCATTTTCTCATGTGATCTTTCCAACACCTGAGTGACATAGGCAGAGAAAAGGTGAAATAAAAGCCTACAAATTTTTGCAGAGGTCTACATGGTGTGTGGACACGATGTGACTATGGGGAGACCAGGAAGTTCATCAAGCCCATAAACATCTCCCTTCTGGGCTGCCTCAGAACAGAAAATTCCACAACGAGTATTTCATTGCTATAGTTCTTACAGGCCTGTGGGTTGGTTAGTCCTGCATTAAAATGCAAATGTCCCTGGAGGGGGTGGGGAGAACCTTTAAGCTCATTATCACCTAAATCTTCCACAGGGATTAATTGATCAGAGCCTTTCCCCTCAAATGCCTGGTTGGAAAGCAAGCCTGTGGGAATGGACACCTGGCTGATGTGGGGAAGCCCTAAAAGGGAGAAGAATGGTTGTACAGAGAAGTAGAGATGTACCTAGAAAGCCAACCAGGACTCCCTAGGGTTTGGCCAGTTGCTACTCCCCCGGGCTCTTCTCTACCCAGACCCTCAGCATCAAACTGGTCAAACACAAGGGGTTACCACCGCATCCTCGGAGGGCAGCATTCTCTAGGAACTAACTGGAATAAAATGTGCAGAAAGGCTGCCAACCAGCAACAACCTCTCCTGAGCCTGCAAATCATGGCTGAGAGCCAGCCTCCCAGCTCTCTACCCTTTATACTAGATGCCTTTGAGCAGAGCTTTCTCACCTCGTCCTGAGTCCCGGCCCAGTCTATAATATGGCCACTTTGAGGTGTGGGCGGGCCCTGTCCAACGACTGCAGCCAGGACATTTGTGTTGGTGCCTCCTCTGCTTTGTGTGTCATCCAAACAACTCTTTAGAAAGTTAGCTCTGCCTTCCCTCACAAAGGGGGCCTGAAGGGTGATGGTTGATGTGTTTGGGCCTTCTCTGTTTTCCCTCTGTCGCCCACACAGAAATCTGCCCCCTCCACCTCTCCAGTGACTCCCCCCCCAAGAATACATGTTTCTACCTCAGCTGACCCTGGCCTCTTAACACGTCAGGATGTGAATAAACTACTACGGCTGTCATAACGCAAGGTTAAATGAAGTCTTCAAAACCTGTCCATTAAACGGATTTGTGCGTGTGTGTCGTTCTCTGCAGCCTCCCTCTGGATACAGCTTGTCTCGGTTCGTGGACAGCCGAGCTGTGAGCCTTTGTCTTTGTTCACTGTTGTGTTTAATTCCCCCCCTCATTCATTAATCATCCCTTTGCCTATTTATACCAGTGGCAAGTATAGCGAACACACTCAACTCCCGCTTTTGTTTTGGTGGCACCCTTTGTGGGGACCGAGACAGAGCTAATTATTAACTGCGAAATGACGTTAAAACTCTTCGATCAGTGCCAAATGCTGCATCCACTGAGACACAGTTTTGTGTTCACCTTTAAGAGCTTATGGCCAAGCAACTGGGGTGGCTTTATTTAGCTGTGAGTCCAGAGGAGCAATGCCATCACTCAGATAATTAATAGAGGCGCTCTATTAAAGCTCGGCCGGGCAGCCGGATTCAGGTGCGCCGTGTACACCGCTGTACAGCCCAGTGGGGCCTCCAGACCTTACCGGGGCCAAGCAAGGAGGGCATTTTCAGGATAGGGGCCACATAAGCAACTCCAACCTTTCAGTTTATGTTTCCCATGGTTTGAAGACCTTGTTTGTCAGCTCCAAATAATGTTTATATCTTCCAGGCTGACTCTGATTTTCCTTTGCTATTAGACATTTTATGGAACCGACTTTTTAGTTGTGGTTATTTCAGCTTGTTACAGTGGCACAAGGGATTGTTACTCTGTTTCTCAGAGAGACTTTCGCTGACCACCTTTTCTAAAGTAATCCCCTAAGCCCACAACCATCCCCAATCACCTTCTATCCCATTACCCAGTTTTATTTTTTTCCATGGCCATTATTTGCTATTATTTGAAATAATTTTATTTATTTATGTATTTCTTGTCTGTTTGACTACTGGAAGAATGTAAGCCTCTGTATCCTTAGCACTTAGAATAGTGCCTGGCATGTACCAGGAGCCTGGTAAATATTTGTTGTGTGACTCAGTGAATGAATAAATGAGTGAATGGATGGAAAGACCTTTTTTTTCCAGGAAAGTAATCAGTTAGCCTTCTGTAACCACAGGAACAAGGATCTAACATTCACCCTCTGTCTGATCAACCCTGTCTTCATGACATTAACATTTCCCACAATCCTAGAGCTAGTCCTCTGTGTTCTACCCTCTGTCACTGTTACAGAGGATCCGTAAGTCTTAACTTGACTTTTGGATAGACTCAGATCCTTTGGCTTTGTTTCTAGAATGTCCACTCTATACTCTCCCCCAACCTGTCCTTTACCTACACATTATTTTTCCATGCGGACAATTGCTTATTTCTAAGACATATATTAGATGGTTCTTTGTCACTGAGATGTGGTGCCTTCTTTGTGGTATCTGTAGTTTCCATACATAAGTGGATCTGTTTCTGACTTCTTTATTCTGTCATTGGTCTGGTTTCTATTGCTGAACCAAGTCATACAGTCTTTTTTTTTTTTTAATTAGAGTTCATTTGCAATGTTGTGTTAGTTTCGAGTGTACAGCAAAGTGATTCAGTTATCCATATATATATATATATGTGTGTGTGTGTGTGTGTGTGTGTGTGTAGGATATCTGAAAGTATAGGAGGATTCCTTCATTACAGTAGCTTTATAATGTCTTTATACACGTTAGGGTGAATTCCTCTACTTTCTTCTTCTCTAGGAGTAACTTGGCTTTTTCTGGCCCTTTGGTCTTTCATGTAGAATTCAGAACCAACTTATATTTCACTAAAAATCCTATTGGAGTTTTCACTGGAACTACACATAATGTATAGATCAAACTGGGAAGAATTGAATCGTCCCATCTATAAATTCAGGGTGTATCTGTATTTATGTAGATTTTTAAATAATGTACAACTTGATGACATTTATATTCACAGACTTGTATAACCATCATCACTATCTAATTTTAGAACATTTTTATCACCCCAGTAGGAAACCTTGTACCCATTAGCAGTCTCTTCTCATTCCTCCTTCCTGCCAGCAACTGATGAATACTAATCTCCTTTCTGTCTCTATGGATTTGCCTATCCTGGACATTTCATATAAATATTTGGTCTTTTGTGACTAGCTTCTTTCATATCACATGTTTTCAGGGTTTATCCATATTGTGTCATATATCAGTACTTCATGATTTTTCATGACTAAATAATATTCCATTGTATGGATCCTGTATTTTGTTCATTCATCAGTTGACACTTAGGTTGTTTCCATTTTTTGGCTATTATGAATAATGCTGCTATAAACATTCCTATAATTAGTTTTTCTTTAAGTACTTACATTTTGTTGATGTTGTAAACTGTATACTTTGAACTGTATTTTTTGTTTGTTTCTTGCTGATGTATAAAAAAGCAATTGACTTTTGTGTTGATCTTTTATACAATATCCTAACTGAACTTTTATTTGTTTTCTGAGTAGACAGTTATATTATCAAAAAATTAGAGGTTTGTTTCTTCCTTTCAATTCCTTATAGTTTTCTTTTTCTTGTATTATCACACTGTATAGGGCCTCCAGTGCAATGTAGTAGTGGTAAGAGAGGGGCATTTTGTTTTTAGTTTTTTTGAGATATAATTCACAAAAAAATTCTTATAACATAAAGGTCACTATTTTAAAGTGTCAAATTCTTTGGCTTTTAGTATAATTACAAGATTGTATAACTATCACCACTATTCAATTCTAGAAAATTTACATTATCCCAAAAAGCAACCCCATAACCATTTGCATTCATTCCCCAATTTCCCCCTTCCTTCAGACCCTGACAACTTATAATCTGCTTTCTGTCTCTATCGATTTGCCTTTTCTAGGCATTTAACAAAGATGGAATCATACAGTATTTATCCTTTTGTGTCACACTTCTTTCACTTAGCATAATGTTTTCAAGGTTTATCCATGTTTTATCATGAATCAGAACTTTATTACTTTTTATGGCTAAGTAATATTCCATTGTATGGATATACCATATTTGTTTAGCCATAATTCAGTTGATGGACCTTCTGGTTATTTCCACTTTTTGGCTATTAAAAATAATGCTGCTGTGAATATTTTTGTGTAAGTTTTTGTATGAATATGTTTTCCATTCTCTTGGGTATACACTTAAGAATGGAATTTCTGTGTTATATGTTAACTCTATGTCTACTGTTTTGAGGAACTGCAAAATTATTTTCCACAGAGGCAGCACCATTTTATATTCCCACTAGCAATGTATGAGGGTTTCAGTTTCTCCACGTCCTTGCCAATACTTGTTATTTTTCATTTTTTAAACTCATTTTGGGTTTTATTTTTATTTCTCTAATGACTAATGATATTGATTATCTTTTCATTTGCTTATTGGTCATTGTATATATTATTTAGATAACTATTCAAATCCTTTGCACATTTTTAAATTGAATTATTTATATTTTTGCTGTTGAGTTATAAGAGTTCTTTATATATTCTGGATATTAAACCTTTATGAAATATATGATTTGCAAAAATTTTCCCCCATTCTAGAGGTTGTATTGTCACTTTCTTGATAGTATCCTTTTTGTAAAAGTTTTTAATTTTGTTGCCATCCAATTTATCAATTTTTTTTCTTACCTTCTTTGTGCTTTTGGTGTCATATCCAAGAAACCATTGCCTAATCCAAGGTCATAAAGACTTAACACCTATGTGTCCTTCTAAAAGTTTTGTAGTTTTAGCTCTTATATTTAAGTCTTTGATCCATTTTGAGTTAATTTTTGTATATGGTGTGCATTAGGGGGTCAAATTCATTCTTTTGCATGTGGCTATCCAGTTGTCCCAGCACTATATGTTTAAAAGACTAGAGAGTAGGCATTCTTGTCAGCTTCCTGACTTTAAAAGGATCCTATACTCTTAGATTTTTTTTTTCTAACCTAATATTTATCAGGTAAAGTTGGTTCCTATCTAATTCTGATGATCTAAGAGTTTAAATCATATAGTAGACTCTTCATTGGAATGTGAGGATATCCTAGGACCAATGCCATTCTTTTCCTTTTATTTTTTTAACATCTTTATTGGAGTATAACTGCTTTACAATGGTGTGTTAGTTTCTGCTGTATAACAAAGTGAAGCAGCTATACATATACATATATCCCCATATCTCCTCCCTCCCACACTCCCTATCCCACCCCTCTAGGTGGACACAAAGCACTGAGCTGATCTCCCTGTGCTATGCAGCTGCTTCCCACTAGCTATCTGTTTTACATTTGGAAGTGTATATATGTCGATGCTACTCTCTCACTTCGTCCCAGCTTACCTTTCCCCCTCCCCGTGTCCTGAAGTCCATTCTCTACATCTGCGTCTTCATTCTTTTCATTAGGAGTATAGTCCAGGGACCTAACCCTGGAAACAGGGGTTCAGTGCTGCCTATACCTGAACTGTCACTGTATGGGATAAAGAATAGGAACCTATCATCACTCCCATTCACTAGAGTCACTATTCCTGGGACTTGACTAACTGATTCATATGTGTTGTGTGCCAACCTCAAATGTTTAGAAGTGGCTACGTGGGCCATTGTATTCAGAAGTCTGAGGTTTTTCTGGTGTCACTGTGATTAATCGTCTCTGGCACGCACATAAAAAGGGAGATAGGCAGCACAGACATGACATATTTGCCATTCTTGTCCTAGACTTTCTGTTGTACCTACTCCTTTTTGCCTTAAATTGTCCTTGGATGTAACCCCTTTCTTAATTATTGGATTTGACCAGTTCTCTGTTTGCTTGATGTTTGATCCTGACTCCTGCTGGATACATCCTCTTTAACAGTTATGTAATATAGAACAAACTGACAAGCTTTGCTAAGGTAAACATATGTCTTTGACAGTCCTGGTCTCAGGTATTCTGTTCTGTTGTCAAACTACATGTCAGACCATGTGTCAGAGGAACCTGTCCCAATTTGGAACTGAAAAATAACACTGATACATATGAGACTCAGAATGGCAATTAGAGCCTCTGGAACAAACAATATTATAGTCAATCTCTATGTGATCCCAAGTAGGCAATGTAAGGAAATGGCTTGCTGTGAGGAAGACAGTCCTGTTTAATGAGTCATATAGGGAATAAGGTTGAAGAGTCAAATGAGGCTTTCCCATGTCCCAAAGTCTTATATGCGACATGGATTAGATATCATCTTAGGTCATGGAGAAATTCCTAGGAATGTAGTCTGTGGTACCAGTATTGCCCTTTCTGAAGGCTTAGGGATCTGCTTTTACCATCAAGGCTTCTTTTTTATCTTAGAGAACCTGGTGCCTGAAAGCTTCTGAAACACTGGATTAATTAGGATATATTTTCAGTATCAGCCAAATAGAACTTCATTTCTCTCTTACAGTATGGTCCAGACATAAGCAAGGCAGAACTGATACAGTGGTTCTACCATGTCAGGGACCCAATTCCTTCAGGTTTATTCATGTACTGTACTTACAGTCTTTGTGGTGAAGAAGATTACCTCCCTACAGCTATATTCCAGTCAGAAAAGATGGGAAAAGAAGGAGAGAGTAGCATGTTCATCCCCTTTAAGGGTATTGCCTAGGAGATATATAAAATTCTTCTGCTCTAAGTCTGTTTGCTAGAACTTATTCACTTGACTCCACCTATCATCTAAAACCTGGCATTTCTCTTACTACAGAAGAATGAGAGAATAGGTACTGGAGAACAACCAGCAGAAGTTGTTCTGAATAATATTTTGTTAAATAAATGAGAAAAGCTAAGTCAAAAGAAGACAATATGGAAATAAATTACCCTTGATCAAGATCCCCAGGTCCAAGTCTTTGGTGATCTTTAAGGAAAAGAACATGGACTGGGTTCTCCAGAGAGTCATGAATTCATATTTAAGGGATGTATCACTGTGGGGCGCTCTTAGTTTTCCATTGGTAACCTGAAATATAGGATGGAATGGACATGTCTTAAATCTCTCATCTCTTCTCCCTAAGGGCTATCAGAAGTGGTGCTTCTATTACCTAAGAGGAGGGATCATCAGTTGCTTATGCTCCCTAAGGGCAGAGTTCCCACTTACCTGAAAGCTACATTATAGAAGAAATATATTAGTATAGTAGACACTACCTGTATTCACCAATATCTGTTTTTTTTTTTCTTTTCTGAGCTGAGGTGTGAAAAGACCCTGTGCAACTTTTCAGTTACCCTTCTTCCCAGCTGAGGTCATCTTGGAGGACACCTTGTGTTTTGCAATGGTGTAGTCACAACATCAAAGTAACTGGATTACTAGACAGCTGCCCTGGACAGTCACTCAGACCCACAGATGATACTGTTTTTTTCATGCCGTGGTGCTCAGATTTTGGGATTTCCTAGTCTATTCTGACTGTTTCATTTAGCAAGTATTTTTCAGCCTCTAGGTATGAACAGGAACAGAGCCGTCAATTATGGAGTCCTGGAATGAATTGAAATAGGAAATGTCTCTGCTCAGATACCTTATAATGTAGCTAAACTGTCCAATTACAGCAATGTAAGGATAATCGTAAGCCAAGTCTAATATAGAACTGTGTTCTTAAACGAGTGATTAGTGTTGGATGTGGTTCATCTGGGAAGACTTCCGCTAAGAGAGAGGGAAAAAAATCACTTTCTCCATCTGTGCTGGAGGAAAGTAACTCAAACACAGTCAGGAAAAGTGGATTTATACAACGTAAATGGCTAAACCTGACAGCCTCTGGCTGATTGAAAGTGTCAGTGTTATCATGCTTAGGTCAGTGGGGCCCTTTAACTTCTTGTCGGAGTTGTTCCTCCCAGAAAGCACAGCAACCAGCCTTCTCTAAGGGCTCAGAAGCCCTGGAGGGCATCTCTTTGGGCCCCAGTAGCTTGCAGCAAGCTCATGGGTGTTGGGAACTCCTAGTTATGCATTTCATTTCTCTTATATGGACAAAACAGATTGTTCCCTTCCTGAATCAGAGTGAGCTGAAGACCCTTCCCACTTCTTCCTGCTAAATTTCTTTATTTCCTATATAAAGAAAGCCTTCTAAACCAGGCCCCGGTGACCTCTCCCTTCCTACAGACTAATGGTAGGTCTAGACTCTACTCATGACTTTCTGTAAACCACCTTCAATCATTATGTATATTTTTAGGTGTCTGTTCTATATACTTCTCCAAATTTAAGGCCAGGAAGTACACGGTCCTGTGATTTTTAGCTTGAGTCCTTAGCTCAGGGTCTTACAAAATGAAAACTGATATTATTTTTTAAAGAGGCAGTGCTACTAAGAAGTAATAGAAGACATTATTAGAAATGGCAAAATCAGTTACACGTCACCACCATTAATATTACTAAGGATGCAACCGTTTTAAAAAATAGATTCAATGGATTGACTCATTGAATATCAAAGCTACAAGAAACCTTGAAGATTGTGTTGAATTCTCATCTACTGCCATTGGATGTACATTAAAAATGTTATTACTCCCAGTAATCCAGCAATTCCCACACACAGCTGTATGTCCTAAAGAATCTTGCATATATGCATAAGGTGACATTTATAAGGATGTCCATTATAACACTGTTCTGTGGAAAATTGGAAACAAAATAGATGTCCATTAATAGGGGATTAGATAAAATGCAGTCTATGCATGAGGTGGAATTCTAGATAGAAGTTAAAATGGATCAATGGGAAGAGATCTTAAAGTCACATGGTAAATAGAAAATATATAAGTATCATGCCATTTATTATCAAAACAATCTTGTTTCTGGATAAGCATACATGGTGAAAACTTTAAAAATTAATTTCTGTACTTTATATTTTAATTTGGAAAAATATATTTTAAACCCTTCATGCTAAAACTAAAACAACCATCTAACATTCTTATTTTCAAATGAAGAAACTGACATCAAGAGTTGTGCTGGCTGTGTGGACAGTGTTTGGGCCCTACTTTGAACAAAACAAATGTTAAAAATTTTCTGAGATTATCAGGGAAATTTGAACACTGACTAAATATTTGATATCAGAAATTGTAAATTATATAGGTGTCATAATGATGTTGTGGTTATATGTCTAAAATTTAGAAGTCCTTATCTCTTAGAGATACCTAGCCATCTACATGGAAGAAACTGTATGATATCTGAGATTTGTTAAAAAGAAATCTGCTTGAGAGAAAAGCAAATGGATGGAGGTGGGTATAGTAGAAATAAGATTAGCTGTGTGTTCACTTATGGATACTTGGAGGTTCATTATACTATAGTCCCTATACTTATGAATACAATTTTTTTTGGAAATGCCCCAAATAAAAAGTTTTAAAGATCGGCCTTAAAAACAAAACTAGGTTCTAGAATCAGTACTTTTCTTCATAATACATCCCACTGAGAGCATAAATAGTTGGAATCCCTTGATTATTCAGAATAAGCAAGGGTACCTAAGCAGGTTTTATGGAAAATGATTTTCTTGCTAGAGAAAGTTTCACACAAAGAGTAATATTTATATATCAAAAGTAGTCCAAAGTTGAGCCATCAGTTCTAGTTGAGGAATATCTGGGATTTCTTTTTCTTTCCAAACATGCCACAGTAACAAAGCCACGTGACTGAGTGTGTGGGGCCTGAAATATCTGTAGGCAACCACGGAGGGGTGGGAGGTTCCTCATTCCAACTTTATGATGTCCTGAGAAACTGTTGCGATAAGAGAAAAGGCTAAAAAAATAAATGAGAGATAACTGAGATAATGGAAAAAACCAGAGGGAAACAAGACAACACTCCACTCTTTGGCTTGAGAAATTTATTATGCCAAGGAAGATAAATTGGAGAAGCATGAAAAGGGAAGGAGATCTTGTCTCTCTGCCTCATGTATTTCTCTCTAAGTGAATGAGCAATAATACAGAAATAAAAGAGTTCAAAACAGAGCTGTGTGCTCAGCCATGTTCATGGTTCCTAATGATTTTCAACTTTGGCAGAAGCCTCACGTGTTGTACTTGAGCAGTTTTCTTGATTTTGAATTATACCTGTAATTCATCCTGATCAGAATGTAGCTGGGGAGCCAGCATCCATTTGCCAGTCAGAAATGAGAATGCCGGTCATGTGCTGACACCAGGCTTCCTTCTACACATCAGAAATGCCTATGGTGTCATCAGTTTGGACAGCTTTGGGAAACAAACAAACAAAACTTGTGAAATCAGTTGCTTGGAGTAATCTTGGCCAATAAATTGTCATATTACATATTTTCTTTTCCTACCAGGCTGTTCTAGTATTAGAAAGACACAGTCCAAGATCGTCAAACTAAAATACATGCAACAAATGATGATGGATGGGGGGGGGGGGGGCGCTGATGAGGCCAGGGGTCTGTAAGTGTCCACCTGTCCTTCTTGCCTTATCTTTTTTTTTTTTTTTTTTAAAAAAAAGAGTTTATATTTTAGAGCAGTTTCAGGTTCACAGAAAAATTGAGCAGAAGTTATAGAGAGTTCCCAGGTACCCCAAAGTCCATGGTTTACATTAGAGTTCACTCTTGTACATGCTATGAGTTTAGAAAAATGTATAATGGCATGTGTCCATCATTATAACAGACAGATATATTTAACAGATATTTTCTTATTTTACACAGTCATCTGTAATTCCGTTTTTCACTGAATATCTGTTTAGGTCCATATAGACCCACCTTACATTTTGATAACATTATAGAATCTCATGAACATCTGTACTTTAATTAGAAATACTTTATTGATAGACATTTAGTTTTTTAGTCTACATATTTTATCACAAAAAGAGTACAATAAATATTCTTGCTCATATATATTGCCATTTCATGTACAAAGTTCTGGAGATCATATGTATAACGTTTAGGTAGTACAGTAAAAAGATCACTATCTTTAGAACCATAAACATTTTTCTTTCAATTACAGTTACATCATTTGCAATTTAAACAACTTTGACCAAGTGAAACTATAGTTTCATCATCAGTAAATTGGTGGTAATGATAATCTCTTCATAGGATTCTGAAGATAGAATGACGTATATAAAGTTTATTTTATTTTATTTTTTTTCTATTTTTATTTTTACTTATTTATTTTTTAACATCTTTATTGGAGTATAATTGCTTTACACCTTTTAACGGGACAGAGGAAGATGAAGGGGAATGAGATAGCACCAGAGTTGGTGCCTTAGAAGATTTAACCAAAAGAAGAGCCCTTGCTGTTGCCAGTGCCTCTCAGTGAAGGCCACGGGAGGAAAATCAGATTCCAGCACTCTCTTTTTTTTTTTTTTCCTCTGTTTTTAAATAGCAGCTGAGTTTTAGTTCAAGATTCAGAGAGCTTACTTTTTTTAGGGTGTAAAAATATTCTTCGATAACAACATTTACAGTCTTGGCTCACTGTTTCTTTGACTTTACTTCTAAATAACCCCAGCTGACAGGTCATTCCTGTCAGTCAATCACATGTGGGTTTTCTTAAGTTGAAGCTAATAACCCAGAATGTTTGTCAGTCCTGTGTGTGTTGCTTACGTGTCCTTAAGTTTTGTTAAGGTACTCAGTGTTGTGGTATGTACTTTGGGATAGAACTAAATTGTTGTGGGTTGATGCTTTCAAGAAACAGCCTTTTATAAGGACAAGTTGTTTGTTTAGGAAGGTAGATAGATATGTAGGTAGGTAGGTAGGTAGGTAAGTGGATGGATGGATGGGGGCAGAGAGGGAAAGAATGGAGGGAAAGAGGGAGGGAGAGGGAAAAGAGGTAGAAAGAGAAGGGGCAAGATCACCAGCAGAGTCAGACAAACCCACGGGTTCCAATTCTGGACCCACCATTCACTAGCCCTATGAATTTGGGCAGTTTATTTAACAAACCTCTTTGAGCCTCAAGTTACTTACTTATGTAGAAAATGCAGATAATAATATCTGTCTTGCTGGGTTGTTATGAGGATTATAGGTAACGGTACTTTTGTTAAACATAAGAAAATGAAAGGGAAGGATAATGTATTTTTAAAATGAAAAACTTTCCCCCAAAGCAAATATGTTCATAGTTATGTCATTATAATTCCAGGTTTTAGTTTTATGAGAAAGTTCAGAAAAGGCCAAAAGACAGTTCCCCGGTCCCAAATAAACACATGGGAAATTATGTTAAGAACAAACTGTGAGTTTCTTGTAACAGTAGTGACATTATTGGAACATAAATGGCAGCTCAGTCAGCATCTCCTTGTAACTATATCAAAGAAAGACAGTTGTAGCTTTGTTCTAGCTTGGGGTTTAGCTGCTTGTTGATGTATATTATCATTTTTAATGTCAGTAAATAATGCGATGTCAGATAAATGGCCTATTTCCTTTCTGTGGATAAGGCTCATTTATCTTTAGGGAGCTTGAGTGAGTAGAGAAATCTGAGCAGGACCAAGTGTTTCTGAATATGCAGGATGGGAAATATCTTATTAACCCTACTTAATGTGAGTCCCAGCCAGTTGGGTTCGATTCTAAATGTATGTCTGATAAATCAATGAAAGTGTGTGCTTTTACCATTGACTGTGTCTTACTGATTGGAGAGAAACAGAAAGTAAACATTTTTTTCAAGTTGAAGAAAATGATACTGCTCATGAAGCATACTGCACAATTAGTATCTAGAAGACATCTTTCCATAAAATGCATACCTGGCTTAACCCAATCTATCGCTACTTTGAGAAATCATAATGGTATAAAATTAAAGATCAGAAAGATGTGTTTTAATTGATTTTACTGTTAATAGCTTTGGGGATCACAAAAATAAGAAATATAGTAGTGTTAAAGAAGTTCTGGAATCATAAGAGATTCTCATGATTTTGATTCCCGGGCCAAAATGTCTGATTCCTCCTTACGATAACCACTGAAAAGCCCATATGTTTTATTTCTGAGGATTACTCTCCTGAACCCATTGTCTCTGTTTTGTAATGTAAATGACTATACATTTAGCTAAAGCCATGGGAATGCCATCTTCTGTGATGGGAGATTTAGTCAAGGCAAGATGAGGACCATTTGCTTTTCTGGAGACTATCAAATAGGGTGACAATCATCCCGCTGAGTTTTTCTTAATGCAGTAAAGATCACTTTGGGGCATGTCCTTAAAAATCCTTCTAGAGCTTTCTAGGGCCATTCATGGAATCTCAGAGAACCAAGGCTGGGTGTTTCTCTAGAGATCACTTAATGCAAATATCTAATTTTTTTTGTAATGAGAAATCAGAGGTAAGGAATTTGCTCTAGGTTACAAGGTGAGTTTGCAGTGTAGGAGACTGAATACAGAGACTCTTTGTCTTTACTAAGAGTTATGTTTTATCAGATATTGAAATGTCTGCTAATGATTTGATGATTTAAAATCTGTTTGAAAATTTTACAGGTTTATTTTTGTCAATTTCATCAACTTATAGAGTTGGCAGGGAGGGTAGGGTGGGTATTTATTTTACTCTCCAATGAGTAGTGTCCACAAAGACAGTCTGTCTACCTGTTTATCTAGAATAGGGGTCAGCAAACTAAAGCCCATGGGCCAGATATGACTAGTGGCCTCTTTTTGTACATCTGAGCTAAGAATGGTTTTTATATTTTTTAAAGATTGTTTAAAAAAATATCAAAGAAGAACATGTGGTGAAGACTATATGTGGCCCACAAAGCCTCAGGTATTTACTCTCTGGCCCTTTACAGAAAAGTTTTGCTGATCCCTGGCTAGAATATTCAGAGAAGGAGGCTCTGTGACCTTCCTTGTAGGTAACACAATACTTTTTTGTTTTGTTATTTTATATTTTTAAAATTAGCATCATAGGTTGCAGGAAAATAGAGGACCTAATTTGAAAGGGTATCTATTTAGGGTAGATAGAAAAAACTTAAGGAAAAGTTTTTTGACCTCAGGAATAATCCACCTGCTTTATGAATTATAAATTAAATACCAAGCTGAACCGTGCTCAAATGTCTCTCTCTTCTTCCACAAAATTTTGCTGACTTTTTAGCCACAGGATTTTGAATTATATAGTTTCTCACCAAACCACATCCATTTCCTGAACCACCTCAAAATAGTTTGTGCTCCAGGAAAATCTGGTTAGGGAGTTCATGTACCACATTACTGGGAACCCATCTGGGTCATGCTGGGTTTCCCATGTCGATTAGGAGATCATGCTTTGGTGCCTGTACAGAAAATGTGCCTACGGGTAGAATTATGTGCTGAAATCCTTGTGACTTCGGTTTCCCGAGCTGGCATTGGCTGTCTTCAGCTTCCTTCCTTCTTCAGTGTTTTGAACAACTTTGTTCAAATGTAATCATTGTTCTGGAACTTGGTGAACTTGACGATGATATTTGGCAGTTTGGTTTTTTAACAGAGTTTTTAACACATTTATTTGGACTGAAAATGGAAATACAACATCAGAAATTCGTTTAGGAAAGGATAAAAGACAATTATTAAGGCACAGAAAAATATTCACCTATGTATCTCTTACTGTAATGATGTTTTACTAAAAAAATTTATTGTAGCTTTGCACAGTGGCAGTATCGTAGCCAATGAGGTTTATCCGAGGCATGATTATTGCTAATCAGCTTAATCAGATACTTTGGAAAATTGTAAAGCACTATAGAATTTAAAGAATTTTTCATTCAATAAAAAAAAATTCAGTGTTAAAGTGACCAGATCTATTTCCATATCCCTCTTCCCCACATTCTTCTGCTTCACATTCTTAAATTTAGATCTTATTTTATAACATTGGCTTTGGAATTCTATGCATTCCACGAGATTCACTGTTTCTTCTTGGAGCCAAGACATAATGTAGAAAAAACCTGAAATTATAAAGGCATTCATGATAGAGATGTTTTATGAATTGTGAATGACAAGGTAGGGAGGAAAGAAAGAAATATAAGAAGGGAAAAAGATAACATGTATCACAGAAGCCGCATTATATGGGAAGTTAAGAACTATTGATAATCCATCTCCCATTCCTTAGAGTAGCTCCCTCCAGCCTGCACCATAGTAATCCTAAAATTATTGGCAGGAAAATTTGGTACAGGTACTGCAATTGGATAAAATCTGTTGCTGATATGATTCTTTGGCATAAAACTAGATCTTGTTGCTACAACTAGCCATTCCTCACTGTTTTCAGTTCCCAGAATAATTCAGCCGAAGGAAGTATTGACATTTATGTCTGAATCCATTCATTCTGTGAGAGGAATTTCTTTAATCCTCTTTCAGCCACAGTCTTTGGAGCCTCTGAAGTGTTCTTCCCCTCACCGATGGGAATGGCTTTTCCTGCTGCTTGTCCTGTTGGAGGTTCTCTTCTTTATCCCACTGTTGGAGCAGTCCTTCCATTAGAGCAGATAGGAAACTGGTATTAGGACTGATGATTAAATACCTGAGGCTCTGGATTAGCATTTCTGAGGAAGAAGTATGTAAGTCCATGCCTTCCTGGGAATTTTCCTCAGCAATCATCTGAGGAGACTCAGAAGCAAGGATGGTTTAACCTCTGTGGATGGTCTGTGGAGATCTAGTCTTAGCCAGAAAGTCCTCTTGGCTCATGGGTCTTGAAAGTAAGCAAGCTCAAGGTTTGGTCAAGTTCAAGTGCTCAAGGTTTTAGAAGTTAGTGAAAAAAGATTGTAGCCCAGTTTGACTAGTAGAACTGGTAGACTCAACAAATGGTTTGTAATAAGAGAAGAAACTCTTGTCATTTCTGGTGGGACAATTCTCCAGTGAGTGAGGCTGGCCCATGCATTGTAAGAGGGTTAGCCTCCCATTCCTGTCCACTGACTGTAAATAGTGCTCCACAGTCACTGGAACAACTAACAACAACAACAACAACAACAAAAACCCACAAATTTTTAGCCATCTCCTAATGGAAAAATAATGCTTCCAGTTGAAAGCCATGTTACAGCCTCACCTCTGGACAATGACCATTTTTCCAATGAAGTTTGCTATAACCTGTGCCTGGGGATATTCAGAGAGGAAGCTGTAAGGTAAAATAATCAGGGAGTTGGGCTACAGACTTTGAACCATTTGTTCGATTGATTCTGGTCTCTTACAAATTGCAGGTCATTTTATTGCTATGCAGAGCTCAGCAGGGGATTGGGGCTAGAAGAGTAAGAGCAGTCCCCTCACCATGGGGTCCAGGAAGGTAGGGACCAGGCTGGCCAATGTGTTTTAGACTCAGAGAAACTCTGAATTTGAAGAAAACTGAAACTAATTCATCCAACCTACCGCACAGTGGAGGAATGCCTTGGTAAACCAGCACATCCTTAGTATATGGCCATACATCTATCTTCAAGTCTAGGCCAGGGGGTTATAATAAGTTCCTGAAGATTCTTATGTTGGGGCTCTGAGACTGGTCTCTAGGAGATATGAATTTGTTCACGGCAGACATTGGTTCATTGGTTATGAGTCAGACTGTTAGAGTTTAGTTCCTGCTTCCGCTACTAACTAGCTCTGTCTTGAGCAAGTTCCTTTACTTCTCCGGGCGTGCCTCAGTCTCCTGTCTGTAAAGTGGAGATAATATTACAAATCAACCTCACAGGTGCTTTTGGTATTCAGTGAGTTACAACTCATGAAGTGCTTAGAAAAGTACCTAGGACTTAGTAAACATAACATAAATATTAGCTGTTATTATTGTATGTACTAAATTCAAGACCAGATTAATATTTAGTTTTGTCTCATTGATAGAAGTACATTTGCTTCCTATGAGGTGGCAAATAGTTTGTGTTGATTTGTGCAGCTACATCTGTACCTAAAGAGGGAAGCTGGTTGTAAGACCTTTTGTCCCTAAATTTGTAGCCTGGCTTTCTTTCTTCTTTGTTTAATGGAGTATTTTTTTCACTTTACTAAGATATAATTGATATAATTGACTTACTGATAAGCTTAATGTGTACAATATGTTGATTTGATAGATTTGCAAAATGATGACCACCTCAGTGTTAGGTAACACCTCCAACACGTCACATAATTATTATTTCTTTTTGTGGTGAAAACATTTAAGATCTCTCTTATTAACTTTCAAGTATATAATATATTAATGTTAAATATAATCACAGTGCTGTACATTAGATCCCCAGAACTTATCTGTCTTTGAACTGGAAGTTTGTACTCTTTGACCAACATCTTCCCCTTTCCCCTACTCAACACTTTCTGGTAACCACCATTCTACTTTCTGTTTCTAGGAGTTCAGCTTTTTTAGAGTCAACATATAAGTGGTATCATATTGTATTGGTCTTTCTCTGTTTGGCTTATTTCACTTAGCATAATGCTCTCAAGTTCCACCCATGTTGTTGCAAATGGCATGGTTTCCTTCTTTCTCGTGGTTGAATAATATACCATTGTGTGTGTGTAATAATATATGTATGTATATGTATATGTATTTATATATATATACATATGTATCTCACATTATCTTTATCCATTCACCTGTTGATAGATACTTAGGTTGTTTCCCTATCGTGGCTGTGGTGACTAATGCTGCAATAAACATGGGAATGCAGATATCTCTTCAACATCCTGTTTTCATTTTCTTTGGATATATACCCAAGAGTGGGATTGCTGGATCATATGGTAGTTCTCTCTTTACTTCTTTGAGGAACCTCCATACAGTTTTCCATAGTAGATGAACCAATTTACATTCCCACCAACAGTGCACAGGGTTCACTTTTTTTTATATCCTCACCAACACTTGTTATCTTTTGTGTTTTTAATGATAGCTGTTTTAACAGGCATGAGGTGATATCTCATTGTGGTTTTGATTTGCATTTCCCTGATGGTTAGTGATGTTAAGCTTTGTTTCATGTACCTTTTGGCCATTTGTGTGTCTTCTTTGGAAAAATGTCTTTTCAGTTCCTCTGCCCAATTTTAAATTGGATCATTTGGAGTTTTTTGTTGTGATACACCACATTAATAGAATGGAAGATAAAAATCACATGATGATCTCAATAGATGCAGAAAAAGCATTTGACAATATATAACATCCTTCCATGATAAAAAAAAATACTCAACAAATTGCGTATAGAAGGAACACCTCAACATAATAAAGGTCGTATATGACAAACCTATAGCTGACATCATACTCAATGGTAAAAGGTTCAAAGCTTTTCCTCTAAGATCAGGAACAAGATGAGGGTGCCCACTCACACTGCTCTTATTCAGTATAGTACTGGAAGTCTTAGGCAGAGCAATCAGGTCAGGTAATACAAAGACATCCAAGTCAGAAGTGAAGAAGTAAAATTGTCTTTGTTTGCCGATGATATGCTCTTATATGTTGAAAATTCTAAAGACTACCAAAAACTGTTAGAACTAATCAATGAAATCAGTAAAGTTGCAGTATACAAAATCAACATACAGACATCAATTGCGTTTCTATACACTAACAATGAAATATCTGTAAAAGAAATAAAGAAAATAATCCTATTTACAGTAGTATCAAAAATAATAAAATACTTAGGAATAAATTTAATCAAGGGGGTAAAATATCTGTATACCACAAACTTAAAAGGCTGTGATGAAAGAAAGACACAGACTAATGTAAAGATATCCCACATTCATGGACTAGAAGAATTAACACTGTTTAAATGTTCATGCTCTGTCTATCAATATTCCAATGGCATTTTCCACAAAAATAAGAAAGGCAATCCTAAAATTAGTATGGAACCACAGAAGGCTCCGAATAACCAAAGCAATTCCGAGAAAGGACAAAGCTGGAGGCATCACACTTCCTGATTTCAAGCTATAATGCAAAGCTATTGTTATCAAAACCAGATGGTACTGGCATAAAAATAGATACATAGACCAATGGAACAGAATTGAGAAACCAGAAATAAACATTCACATGTACAATCAGCTAATATTTGACAAAGGAGCCAAAAATACAAATGGGGAAAGATAGTCTCTTCAAGAAATGGTATTGGAAAAATGAGATAATCACATGCAGAAAAAATGAAATTGGACCCTTATCTTACACCGTTAACAAAAATTAACTGAAGATAAGGAATGGATAAAGAAGATGTGGTACATATAGACAATGGAATATTACTCAGCCATAAAAAGGAATAAAATCGGGTCATCTGTAGAGACATGGATAGACCTAGAGACTGTCATACAGAGTGAAGTAAGTCAGAAAGAGAAAAACAAATATTTCATATTAATGCACATATGCGGAATCTGAAAAAAATTGGTATAGACGATCTTATTTACAAAGCAGAAATAGAGACACAGACGTAGAGAACAATCATATGGATACCAAGGGGGAAAACTAAGGGGATGAGTTGGGAGATTGGGATTGGCATATATACACTATTGATACTATGTATAAAACAGATAACTAATGAGAACCTACTGTACAGCACAGGGAACTCTACTCAGTGCTCTGTGGTAACCTAAATGAGAAGGAAATCCAAAAAAGAGGGGATATATATATATACATATAGCTGATTCACTTTGCTGTACAGTATAAACTAACACAATATTGTAAAGCAACTGTACTCCAATAAAAAAAAAAATTAACTGAAGATGGAATAGAGACTTGAGCATACAACCCAAAACAATAAAAATCCTAGAAGAAAACAGGGAACAAGCTCCTTGATACCAGTCTTGGCAATGATTTTTTAGATATGACACCAAAAGCCCAAGCAAACAAAGCAAAAATAAGCAAGTGAGACTATATCTAGCTAAAAAGAAACTACAAAATGAAAAAGCAGCCTATGGAATGGGAGAAAACATTTGCAAGCCATATATCTGATAAGAAATTAATATTCAAAGTAGCCTGACTTTCATGTTGTACGTGCCCTTTAGATGACACTGTCTTTGGGCCTTTCAGAAAGAGAAAGGAAAGAGACCCTGCTCCTCCTGCTTCCTTTAGGTGGTTAGGCTAGAGTTAATAGGAAGCTTGCCAAACTCATGATCATCCCTCCCCACTGCCCAGTGCTCTGACCGTCACTTCCAAACTAGTCAGCAAGTGGAAAAAATGAAGGGGAAGAATTTGAAATGTAACCACAAGCAGTGAGTCCTGGAGCCAGTGCATGATCCTTCAGGGAGGCGCTTGCCTTTAGGGTGCGGTGCCAAAGTCTCCTTAGTAAGTATATCTTCAAAAGTGGGTAGTAAGATGTCTGTTGGTGGCCATGGAGTAGTAACAGGGACTAGATCCACCCTCCTGCCCTATAGAATTTAAAAACTCACACAATATGTGTAACAACAAATGGCAAGCATTGGACAATCAGCAGCTCAGAACATTGGTTCCCATGAGAAAGAACAATCAGGGTGAGCCCTACACTTGCCCCAGCCTGCTGTCTAGAGAGTGGATCCAAGCTGGAGCACAGGGAGGGCAAACTCAAGCAGAAGCTGCTAGTCTTCCTGTGTTAAGAAGACAGTTGAGAATTAGGGGAGACCAAAGTGGCCAGAATCCTCAGAGAAGAATAGGAGAAAGAAGAGAGTTGATGGAGAGGAGAGAGCTGCACAGAGAGGAAGCTCTAGAGATTTTTACAAAGGATTCCTCTCCTGGTTGCAGCTGAGTACTTAACGGATCAAAGCATGGTGTGCAGAAACTACTGGAAGTTCGGGAAAGAACCACAGGAAGAGAATAGGCAGGGCAGCCCTTGGAGCTCTCACAGGACCTGATGTAGTGCTCTTCCCAGTAACTAGAGTAGAAAAATCATAATATACAGGGCACCCAGCAGAGCACTCAGGAAGGTATTGTCTGAGTAGTAGGACAGAATTAAAGACGGCTCTGGTCCCACCCAACAAAACTTGAAAGCAAGCCTCAAAAGGACCAAACTGTTTACAAGTAACTGTGTCCCATGGGAGGAGAGAGGGGGGAGCTCAAGAATAACACAGAAATATCCAGACCCCAGCAAGATCAACTTTACGATGTCTGGCATCCAATGAAATATGGGAAATATGACCCCTAATGAGGAGAAAAATCTATGAAACAGACGTAGGTTATATAATTAGCAAACAAAGGTATTAAAATAGTTATAGCTGTGTTCGATGTTCCTAATGAGGTAAAGGAAAGCATGAGCATCCTAAGACATGATATAGAAGATAGGAAATAATACCCAAAGCAAACTCCTTGAGATGAAAATGCAATGACAAAGTGAAAAATACATTGGGTAAGATTAACAGCAGAGCAGACAATAGCAGAAGAAAGCGTTAGTGAACCTGACGATATAACAATAGAAACTATTCAGAATGAAACACAGAAAGAAAAATCACTGAAGAAAATGAACAGAGAAACCTTGAGCTATGGAACAACTTCAAGCAGACTAATATGCCTGAATTAGAGTTCCAAAGTTATCAGGAGAAAGAAAGTAATAAAGGTACATGCAGTAATCAATGAGATAGAAAAGAGGAAAGCAAAAGAGAAAAATCAATGAAAACAGAGGCTTGTTTTTCTTGAGAAGATTAATAAAATCAATAAACATCTAGCCAGACTTATTAAGAAAATAAGAAAGAAGGCTCTGATTATCAACATTGGAAATGAAAAAGGAAACATGACTAATGTTAAAATGTAATTAGGAAATATTAGGAACAACTTTATGCCAATAAACTTGATAACTTGGATGAAATGGACAAATTCCTTCAAAGACACAAACTCCTGAAGCTCTCTCAAGAAGACATAAACTGAATACCCATATTTTTTTAAAATTAAATTTGTAGTTAAGGACCTTTCCCACAAAGAAAACTCCAGATCTAAGATAACTTCACTGGTGAATTCCACTAAACATTTAATGGAGAACTAATGCCAATTCCTTAAAAACGTTTCTAGAAAATTGAAGAGGAGCAAACACTTTTCTATTCGTGTGTTAATAATCAGCATCATGCTGATACCAAAACCAGAACAAAATATTATGAGAAAAGTCTGGGCCCTCATGAGCAAAGATACAAAAATTCTTTAAAAATTTTTGTAAATCAAATCCAACAATACATAGAATGAATAATAATACATCATGACCAAGTGAGGTTACTTTTTGGAATGCAAAGTTGTTTTAACATTCTCAATGTGGGCAGGGATCCTTCATTAAAAGGAGAAGTTTTTGTTCTCTATCTTGTTCTCATGCTTGAAGAGCACTGAACGTTCCTTCTTGCTCTGATGGACAGGGAAAGACCTCAAGTCCTTGGGGACCTGCTAATGGTCTAAGCAGAATGAACCTGTTCTCATGGCCTAAACTTTTAACTGTAGGGTAGCAGGATAGCAACATTCTAGCACCCATCATCCCTCAGCCAGTGTCTGAGATTTGGGGCTCGTGAAGGGAGCATGGGTTTTGGAGACCCTTGGTTCAAACCCAGGCTTCACCATTACTTAATATCTCTGCGCTCTAGAGATATCATGAGGGTTAAGGTTGTTCTGAGGCTTAGAAGTAAAATATGTAAAGTACTTCGCCCATAGCAAGCACACAGTACGTGTGGTTGGGGAGATAGTTCATTTTGTTGAGACACTATACCACGATGGTTAAGAGTTATGGTTCTGGATGAAGACAACTTAGATTCTAGCCCCAGCTCTGTGACATATCTCTTTGTGAGCTCTTGCCTAATTTCCTAGTCTTTGAAATAGACTCACAGTACTATCTCAAAGAGTTGTTGGGAGATTCCTTTGAATTAATACATGTATAGTTCTTGGAACAGTGCCCTGCAGACAATAAGTGCTCTGTAAGCATTAGCTATGATTATTAAAGTTATTTTTGTTTCTTTGGCCACTGCTATTGCCACTGTTGTCGTTGACCGGGCAGCTAAGGCTTTGAAATCCTAGTAAGAAATGAACCTGGCAAGAGAGATTCACAAACGAGGTGGGGACCACAGGTAACAGTCATGGAGCCCTTGAGTTTTCTCAGCCTCCGGTTGCAGACAGACCCTCCTGGCCTTGACGGAACAGGGAGAGGTGAATAGCTGCACCTGGGGAACGAACTGTGGGGGGCCAGGAGCAGGGCAGGCCCTGACAACAATCTCTCTTGGAGACAGGGATATTTTGGTTAAAGACATGGCTGGTCGGTGTTGGATCGTCCTGAACGATGATGGATGCGGTGTGAATGGTGACCTGGGCTATAATTGAGAACCAGGTGGCCCCGTCGGCAGGTGATGGCACCTGAATGACAGTGTGACAGGGAGCAGAAACAGGGCCGCGGCTAGCCGCTCTGCTTGCCGCGGTGACAAGCACTGTGCAGATTTCCACCCGCTGAGAGCAAGCCTGGCCGGGGGAGG